>NW_010119653.1:0-6370 GCF_000699245.1 Pterocles gutturalis | reverse complement strand
TCTCTAACATTCTGTGATTCTGTGGACCCAGGCATCCCTCCCCTTACAAACAATCTGCCCATCCAGACCAGTCCCATTCACCTTCTTATGTCTACAACAGGTGATTCCTCTGCCCTGTGCTCTCCAAGCATGTGGCAAAGATTTTGGGATGCAGGGAAGTGTCAGGAAAGAATTGTGAGGAATATAATATTTTTGCTACAATTTTAATAACTCGTATGAATCACAAGCAACTGAAGTAAAAAGCTTTACTTTCTTTTTTCCCCTGAAGTAAAATAACATCAATTTAAACCCATCTTTGTATGTAATAAAACAAAAGGCAATGGTATTTTTTGCTCTGAAGATTACCTTTGAGGAAAGCATAGTTTTCCTCCACTTCAAAGTCAAGCCAATTTGAGCAATCAACAAATTCGTTTCAGTAACCCAAGATGACAACCAGCTAATAGAAAAGAGGGGAAAAAATGAAATAAGAATGCCTGACCTCACAACCTTTTACCTGCATGTTCCCTTTTGCCAAGGAGACACTTTTAATGCAAAAAGTTTCTACCAAAGCAGACGAATTATCCTCTGTATATCTAGAACTTCTGGAAGATATTTAGAAATGCTGTGCACCCATTCTGCAGGCTGAAGAGTTTGTCATAAAACAACTGCAGTCACTCCCATGCAGAATACACCATTCCTTTGGAACATATTTAATGAGTTCTGCAAAATGAATTCTGCTTGTGTTTACAGCTGCAAACACTTATAACTCAGTCAAACCAAAACCAATATTGCACAGATAATTGAACTCTGTGCCCTAGAAAGAAGTATTCCTTTAGCAAGTTATCACTTCCTCTCAGCTATTTTGACTGCAGCCCATCAGGCATTCTTAAGTTCTATGCTTCAGTAACTTTTACAATTAGAAAGGCTAACCTGCAAAAATGTTAAATGATAAACTGTAGACAGTAATTACACACATATATAGATACTCACCGAAACAAAATTTCTGTGTATTTCTTTATGCAGTTTTGAGAAAAGGAAAAAAAATCATTTTTTTCACCAAGCATGTAGCTCAAAAATAATGGTTCCCAAAACCATTCAAAACTAACTCTCAAAAACTCTTGCAGAGCCATAAATGGGAAATGCAATGTTAATGTAAACTTTTGTGCAATCTTGTTTACCTTTATAAAGCTGAAGTAATAAGTCTACAAATGTCTTCTGTTCCAAAACAGTCTTCCTTCCTGCTTTCCACGCAGGTTTTTTTTCTAGTCTAAAAATCACGTCTGCAACATTTTGGACAGACATGCTCATTCCTAGTGAAATTAGTGTGTCCAAATAGTAAATCTGTATCAAATAAGTTCAGCCTAATGATTCCTTTTTATGCATTAAAAACAACAACAAAAAAATATTCAATTGCTTACACGAACTTCTTTACTTCTGAGTTGTTAAGGGGTTTACAGTCCCATTAAAAGGGTACTGCCTTCCTTATATCTGAAAAGCATTCTGAATAAAAAGTATTCATAATGCATAGAAAGCTGGTTTGAATACTTTGGCTACTTTTCTTCCCCTCTCTACAGCTTTTCCTTCTCTTAAACATTTACATTAAGGTATTTTCAGTATTGCTTCTCCTCTGTTAGAGAAATTCAAACAAAGTTTAGTTTGAGACAAAAAGTTATTTGCATTCAGACTGTTTAATCTAACTCAAATGCCTGAGAAACCCTTGGAAGAAAAATTACCTTGACTGATTGTCACACTCAGTCAATCCTTTTTAAATTAGAGGCAAGATGTACTTTAGACACCATCTAAAACTTCTAAGAAACCTTACAAAAACTGAAGACCAAAATGGATATTCCCTGTATTTTTCAACTTAGATCTGAAGCTTGAAATTCAAGTTTCTATTACAATGAGTCAACAAAATGGCCATGGGTCTTCTTCTTCCTTATGGATAACTCTATTGTAAAGCAAAGTTTTCTACACAGTTATCATCAGACATTCCTTACCCTATTGCATAATTCTTATTTGCCTTCTGACCACAACAAAAATACTTACCTCTGAGATGCAACTTAGCTTTGGAATGCAATCCTAGGACCATGTAATACAGTCATGATGCAAGGCACTGACTCCCCTGACTCTGAATTGAGAGCTGAAATTCAGCTCATGGGCACCTTTATTGCTTTATCTCTGTAGGCAGATTTTACTGTCTTATTTTAATCCAGGCAATTCAACCCTGTGATCTGTGAAGTTTTCTAAATTCTTTCACCTCTACAAACTTAAAGGAGTGATCACTGAATTCCAAAAATGTCAGTTTCTACAGGCATCACAGAGTTACTTCACATTTGCAGAGAATGGACATTTCCCCTCCCTTTTCTATCTCAGTTCCTCTACCAGTTACACTAAGGAATAACATAGTACATTGTAAAATTATTTTTAAAAAAGCAATTAACAAAGTTGCAGAGATCTAAGAATTTGTATTATAATCTTACACCAAGTATTTTCTCTCTCAGCTCCCTCTCACTCCATTCCCCTCCTATTAAGAGAAAGAATGCTTTAACAAGCTTTCCTCTTCATTATTAATAAGAAAAAATAAGTATTTTTTTCTTCCCAGTCGTCTCCACCCTCTTTTCTTCGATGTCACACTATTCTCCCTTCCCTCCCTCTGTGTCTTTCCTTCCTTTGATACTTTCTCTGTTCTCTCCTTTTTCAGAGGCTTTCATATATGCAAGAGACAAACACTCATCACAAAGCAGTGCAGTTCATTAAGCACATGTAGTGCAAGGATATTTCTTGGAACAAACAAGAGGTTTGTTTACAATACCTCAGACTTTCTCTAACTCTCTCCCACAGCTCTCATCTTATCTCCTGCTCTCATCACCCTCCCTCCTCTCATCTGTTCTTTCTTCTCTCATTTTCTTGGCCTCTCTTTTTCCCCAACCACTTTTTCTCTGTCCTGTGTTCACTGCTCTCTCCCTCCTCTCCTCTGCTGGCTCAACACAAACTGCCTCTTCTCCGTAATGCAAAGCATTCTGTCCATGTCTATTATATGAGGCAAGCTGTTCAGATGTCAGAGACAAAAACTCCTGATTTCCGCCCAATGGATGCTGCCTTGTAGAACAGCAGAAACATCAAGAGATTGTTTCACAAAACAAACATGGTGTAAAAACAGGAAAACAAGAATCAAACACATGCAAAACGTAAACAAAGAATTTATTCCCAGGGTAAAAAAAATTATTCTTTAGACTGTTACTTCTAAGATAGCTAGTAGAAATGTTCATTAATGGTCCTTCATAGGAGAGTTTGTCTGTCCCACTAGAAAAAACATTTAATATCTAAAAAGATACTAGTATCTCATCTCTTGAGAGAGTGATCAACCATCAAACAGAAAGCCGTGCTCAATGCTCATCTGGACTAGGAAAAGCATACTGGAGAGCACACTTTATTTTCTCTAGAGAAAACTTTAAGCTCTTGCATTACATAAAATCTGTTCTTACCTTCTAGAGAGGTGACTAGGTGAAAGAAGCAGACCATCCAGAGCCAATCCATTCCTGCCACTCTTCTTGCACTGATGCCAGCACTAGAATTCGTTAAGATTCTCAGTGGATGCAACCATTTCCAAAAAACACACACCACTCCCTTGAAATGGTCAGAGATTTCTTGGAGAGTGTTAATATCTTCCAAAGTCAAAGCACAAAGGCCTTCACACAGAAATACTGGTTAAGAAAAAACAGAAGGTAGAAACAAAAATCAGGTCACAATAATACAGAACTGGCAGTTTTTATACACCCACTCCATCATTTACTAGTTCTGAGATACAGGTGAAAAAGAGAGCACCGACCCAGTATTTACCATATACCCACACCTCCCACCCCTCAAGACTTCAGTCCCAGTTGTTTTGTACACTGACAGTATACATAGATTTTGAGACATTCATGGCATCAGCGAGAATGGGGTTCCCAGATGAATGTTAATCTGTCCCACAATAAAGTCTGTATGCTTACTTAAGTCCTGACCCTTTGCATCTTTGGCAATGACCCTTGGAAGGTCTCCATTTCATTTCCCCTGTATGCTTTCCAAATTCTGTCTCTAATTACACGTTGCCTTTTCAGGACTCCGCAGGGCAGTAGCCATGCCAGGAGAGTTTTCACCATTTATGACAATACAAATCTGCACCGCTGACACACTTGTAACTGCATTTCAGATGCAGGCATTTGTCTCTGTAAGCGGATGATTGTAAAACACATTGAAGCTGGACAGTATTTTTTCTATTAGTGTATCGTAGGTGAAGAAGCAAACACTGTGATATCTAAATTCAAACAGGGAGACTGTTACAGCCAGGAAAAGCACAAAAGTCCAACTTTATTATCTTAAGTGGGAAAAAATCCAAACACAGCCAAATAAAACTTCACCGCCACCATTAAGAACCTGACATAAAGGCTGATCTCACAGATAGGGAGCAGCATGTAGCCTAATCCAGCACTGCACTACATCAATCCAGCACAATAATTTTGCTGAGCAAGGTATTTCTGGCTCCATATGCCCAATTCTCAGTCCACCAGAGAAATATCGTGGTAATATGTAGACTACACGCAAAAAGACAGTATATTTTGTTTCTTTAGGTGCTCTTTGTGAGGATCATTGAAAACACTTCAACATTTTCAGGGAGACAGTGAAGCATAGCTAAGGAGAAAGAAAAATGTCTATGCAATATAGAGCAATGCTCAAAAACTTGGCTGAAACAGGAGAGAAAAGTTGTAATTAAAAGGGGCAATCTCACTGCAATTATCTGAAAACCTAGCAGTGGGGGATTTGAGAAAGTTTGCTGTAGCAGAGAAAAAAAGCATCCTGGGGAGTATGAGAAAAGGTAATGGAGTGCAATTTGATTTGCTTTATTAAAGAGGGGGAGAAATTACTGGACAGAATGAAGTAGTTCTCTCTTACACTGCCCCTAATGAGAACCTAGAGTAGAAAAAACAGATGAACCAAAGGCACCCTGGGCATCACTAACTCAAGGAAACTAAACAGACCTCAGGAAGAACCAAAAACTTGGATTCAATCAGTTAAATGTAACTGAAGAATAATGAACATTAAATGGGACAATGGATATAATACAGGTACTGCATATTAGTTGATGAAGCATGTATACACCACAAAAGAAAAATGCCACTGGATGAAACTATAAAAAGGAGAAAATTCCAGGCTGAATGATCAGAATACCCTGCTTTACAGAAAAAACTGTACAGGCACGTATCAGTGTTCTCCAGGAACAGGGTTGTCGACTAGTGCCTGAGCCACCAAAACCAAGACTGGGTACACTGGAATCAAGCCTGCATGACTACTCTACATGGAAACACAAACACTCAGCATTTGTACTGCCAGACAATCTGTAACATTACAACATCTAAAAGTCTTTTTTTTTGGCCAGCCAAATCCTGAGAGATAGGGACTTTTAAACTTTCATTTGGAAAGCAAATAAATACAGAAACAGAGCTCAAATAAACTGATGAAAACCTTCAGTCAATGGGACTGCATTCATATACAGAAGGTTTGAAAACAGACCACAGTTCAGAATTTCTCAATGTCACATAACTATCAGTGGCAGAGCAGGAAACAGAACTCAAATACGCTCTGGCTGCTGGATCTCAGGCTGAAGTCTTGAAATTACTAGGTAATATGAAAGGAAGAAATCATTTTGCTACCACAAAACAGACAGAAGTAAAAAAACCCTGCTACCAAGAAGGAGACACAAAGTAATTTCTGGCTCCGAGGAAACTAATTGTTCTTCTTCCCTCCCTACCTTCACACCTGTTTTACAACATCTGTTCAGTTTACCCTGGTAGACCCTGTATCCCAGTAATGTTGCAATGCTCTTCATACAGCCTTTGGATTAGACTGGAAAATTCTTTTTCCTGAAATAAATCGTGGCTAAATAAAAGAAAGCTGGCTTTGATCAGGTAAATATTTTTTATTATTATTATTCTGCCTCTTCAACATGTCAATGAAAAATGCCTACTCCACAATGAACGATAGAGAACATTATGGAAGCATTTAAGGGAGAATAGGAGGGAAGCACTAGCCTCTCTGAAATAAGAGTATTAAGCCCCTAAATTGCAAACCACTGCCTGTCCTTCCCCTCAGCGCTTGATGTGTGCAGAAATTGACTACACCGTAAGACACTCATTTCTTATTCCTCAGTTGTCCTACTATTTTTTTTACTACTTAAATAGAAATCTCAAACCATCACAACTTTTTAAACTACTCTCTTCTCTTCTCCACACAAGCACCTTTCCATGGCCTTCTCAGCTTGTTCTTCCAAAACCGCTTTCAGAGATATTACCTCTCCTTGCTGCAGAATCCACTGTCCACCTTTCTCACAGAATCACAGAATCTTAGAGATTGG
>NW_010119652.1:0-964 GCF_000699245.1 Pterocles gutturalis | reverse complement strand
TTGGAGATGCATATGAAAGAATGTATTGCCAGAACTTGATGGATATGCAACATTTTGGGGAATAAATAGAGGGATAGGTTTTGTGGAAAGGTACGCCTGTTGGTAGAGCAGATGCTCCCCTCGAGTCCAGAGCTGCTTGCTTATTCTCCACCTACGAACAAAATAAAATCTTAACTTTTTTTTTAGCCGCGAAAGTGCCTTCATTGATAACACTGGGATATGTTCCGAATAGCTGAGGAGCACTGGGTGCAGAATCTTTTCCTAAATGTGTTACAGAGGACTCCTGTCTGAGCATTGCATCTTCTCTGTGAGTCCTCGTGAAATCCAGATAATTTGGTGTGGGTTTTTTAATGGCTTTCTCACTTATATTAAGCTAACCGTAAAGGCTGAACATGCCCCGCGTCGTGGACAATTAGAATTGATCCTTGTGACGGTCACTGACGGCTTTTGGGCACTAGATGGCAACGCGACGGTTAAGAAAGGGACAGTCACGACCTGCAGGCGTTAGGATGGATAAAAATTGTGAAAATATTTTTTGAGACTGGATCTTGGTGCTCTGTAAGTTGAGTTAGGTGCATCACCACGTAACAGAAACCTCAGTTTCAAGGGAAGTTCTCCAAAAAGCGGGTATTACAGTAGCTTTTCTCACCAATGCAACTATATTTGCACTCGACAGCTTGAGAGACGAAGGGAGGCACTAGAATGGCGCGGAGTGTCAGTCGAATACGGTGAGTTGCCGTTAAAAAGCACGTTCCGTCGGCGCTAGCTCAGGAGTGCTCACCCACGCCTTCAGTGACTCGCTCCTGTCGCTCAGAGCCTGTCCCGGCGACGAAGAAGCGGGACCAGGCTGTGGGGCTTTGAGATTCGCCCGTTGCACAGTCCTGGTTTCCCTCCCGCTCTCCGTTCATTTCAGCTCCGCCACGTGCTTTGGCACGTTAGAACCGACCGTCATCACGCCGTTCCC
>NW_010119651.1:14749-24341 GCF_000699245.1 Pterocles gutturalis | reverse complement strand
CTGTGATTCTGTGATTCTGTGAAATATACACATATCCTACTATGAGGTAAGAGGTTTTAAATGGCATTTCTTTTAATTGCAATCTCATTTAGTAATAGGAGAAGAGTAGCCCTGTAGTTGATGCATAAGGATTTTCTTAACCAAAAATGACCTAATACTGACTGAATTTAGAATTTATAAATATTTCTCAACAAAAAAATAATAGGAGGAGTGGAAAAAGCACTTCACTCTCTCATTCTGACTTTGCTGAGAACTTGGGGGAAATGTTTGGCTTTTTTTTTTGTTTTGAAATACAAAGAAGAAACCAGTTAGTAAGAGCTCTGTAACAGAGATTTATGTTTAATTCCCAGAAACTCCACAGGGAATTGGGAGCTGGGAAACTATCACTTGTTCTTCCTGTTAAGTTTTCGATCTCTAAAGTGGAAATAATTGTCTTTCTTTCTGTTGGGAGCTGAATTGACATTCTTGTCCTGGCATGCTCTGATTTTTAAATCTTCAAAAAGTTTTCAGCTTTCAGTAAAGGTCAGTCTTGCCCTTATTTATTATCTACAATAATCTGTAAAGGGAGTTTGGGGATAAATGACTCATTATTACGGTAGCACTTGGGAATCTTCTCTGGGTTTGCAACCTGTTGGGGAAAGGCCCTGTATCTACGTGTAACAGGAGACACTGCCTGCTCCAAAGAGTCCTGCAGGCTAAACAAATTCAAAAGAGGAAGTCTGCAATTTGTTTTTCTCATTTACCAGCAGAACAGAAGCACAGAGGTATCAGGTGAATTATTAGGGATCATACAGGCAGGCTGCAGGAGAGCCAGAACCTGCACTAACATCTTCTGCCTCCTAGAACTGTGTTTGTCCCACAAGATCTCCCTTCTCTTCTGCTAGTGCAGCCTGTGTTTCAATTAAAGATGTCATTTTTCATTGCGGCCGAGACCTGTCATAGAATCACAGAATGGTTTGGGTTGGAAAGGACCTTAAAGATCATCGAGTTCCAACCCCCCTGCCATGGGAAGGAAAAACTTCTAAACAGAAAAAGGCACGAAGGGAAGCCTGCAGTGCCCACCTGGTCGCATCTTGCCTCAGTCACTGTTCTTAATCCCTCCTTTCTGAATGAATGGAAGAGTTACCAAATTTACACAGAGCTCAGCGGGAAGGATGAACCTTACCTGAAAGCCACTTTTTTGCAGCACACGGAGCGCCGCATCTACACAACAATGTGTCAGACTTAATAAAACAAGCGGAGAGAGTGTGAACACATCCACTTAGCAACAGAGCTGCGGACAAGTGAATAAACACTCCTCTGTGCGTGTGTTAGAGTTCAGTGGGTGCAGTCCAACAGGCATCTGTCTCCTCTGCTGGCAGAGACTTCTGAAAAAAACCCAGCGTGCTGCATCTCTGACTCCTCTAACCATTGCACAGCGACCAGCGTGATATCAGAGCTCCGAGAGGCCAAATCAATGCCTGGCTTTCCTCCCAAACCTTATTAAGGCTGACTAGAGCTGTTTGCATATCATTTTCCAGGGAAGTGATTTGAATTTGTGATTAGTGAAAATAAATTATTCTTTATTTTTTCTTAAACAGTCTAATAAAGCAGGGACTGTAGTTGTGAATAATTTAGCTGGTGGGTTTTGCACTCGTTCCTGAATCACTTGCTATGGGGAAATCCTGCCAGAAGTCAGTGGAGCTGCACTCACGCACCGGTAAGGAACCTAGCCCACATTTCTGTCTTTGGAGTACTATATCAGTTCATTTAGAAACTTATAGAAAAAAAAGTGTTTTGTTCAAATTAGTCAATTCCTTCCATCCATGCCTAAGGCAGATACTGTTCTGTCAACAGGTAATGTTTCAAAATTGTAGGGATTTTTTTTTCTCTTTACCAGCTCCACCTTTTATTTATTTATCTTTTAAATTTGATTTCCATCTATGCTGGATATAAACCAAAAAAGAATTTTAAATTTCTAATAAATTTGTGCTTGCAGGGCTCCCAAAACATGACAGCTCTGAAAAGAAATGGGCTCTTTTGACACAGAGATTTTCCTTCTTCCACCAAGTGCTGGGAGAAGAGGCCACTTGAAGCCCTGCTACTACAGTCATCGTCCTTCTGGTGTACCGCTCCCTAATTCATGCACTGTTCCAGCTAGGTCCAGAAGAGGACAGCTGGCATTTGGGCTTGGTTTCCTCACCATTAGAGACTGTCCCCCTTGCCCAGTCTCTGAGTTGCAGCCCTGCAGCAGGGAACCAGCGTGCTCTGGCTCTAGCTGAGCTTCTCTGAGTTTCCAGGCTCCCTACTGTGGCCCTGGGAGCTGAGCCCAGATTATATCTACTCTTCCAGGCTCTTGGCTCCGGGAGAGACTGTCTGGAAGTTTTGGCATCACTCCCTGCAGCTACAGACCCTGTAATCCTGAAGACCTTGGCTTTGGGGAAATCTTCTCGGTAGGTCTTTCCAGGGGCTGTCCCGCCTGGAAAGCTGTCTATATGTATTTGTTCTTGGTGGGTCTCTCTGAGGGCTGTCCCACCTGGAAAGCTCTCTGTAAGAATTTGAATAGCTCTTTGGTGCAAGAAGAGCTAGTGAATGAAATCTTGGGCTGTCTCTCGTAGGGGAGCACAGAGGACAGGTCTCCCCCTCTTTCTCCATCTCTGGCCCATCTCTGTTGTATGGTGTGGATGATAACCTGTTGATCAGGGCTTTGTTCTGGGATGTGAGATGGGTGGGTTTGAAGTTGTAATGGCTGAAGTGGTAGATGAATCCAGGTGTCTCATTTCCCAGGTGGGAAGCATCAAACTACCAACTGCAGCCCACTCTCCACTATGATTCAGGGATTAAGGCATGTACCATATTTGTGCAGATTCAGAAATATACTGCAAAGATGTACAGCATTCTCCGTCCTCCCACACAGAGTTTCTGGCCTGAAAAAACAGGATATATCTGGGATGTACAAGTACAGGCAGGGAGGCAACTGGAGAATTCAGCCTGGGAACTGCAGCTTCACAGAGGTACTTGGGAGCCTGTTGAGGGCCCAGTCTTCAGAGTTATAATTTCACACCATGCCATCTTTCAGCGTTTTGTACTGACTGGTAGGCTCCCCTCTACATCTCAGCTGAATGCTTCCTATTCCTGCCTGGCTGATCGCCTGCTTCCCATAAAGATATATAAGCACCTTACTCTGTTTCGTGACAGCTTTTCCCAGGACTGGGTTCCTGAAAAATCTGGCAGTGGCACTGCTGGGAATTCTGGATCTTAAACTGGGGTTTTGTGTAGAAGACAGACAAGTCATCCTAATTCCCAATGGACTTCATGAAGTCTCATCACACAGGCCCACCCATGTTGTCCAAAAAATCCTGGAAACTCCAGGGCTGTGCCTAGTGGTGCAAATTCTCACTGCCTTTTTTTTGGTTATGAGGTAGAAAGCCATCACCAAACTAACAAGGCAATAGCTGATCTTTCATTCCACTGTCTCATAAAAGTATTTTCAGCCAAAAAAGAAAAAATTGAGGCACTCATTAGAAGTTCTTCCTTCTCTCCCAGTTCTCTTCAACAAGTTGTGAGTGTTAAAGCCTAGTCAGGGCTATCCAGGTATTGACTGAACTACTGTTTACCATAAGAAATACCTCCTTTTCTCTGTGCTTTTTTAGAGCAGTCCAGGAAATTAAATATAAGACAACTTGCACTAATTGCAAGTAGAGTCTCCCAGCTCCCAGGAAAGTCAGAAAATGGAAACACTATTTTTTTTTCCCCCCATTTTTAAATGGGGCTGGGGAAGGATCTCCTTGCATTCTCAAAGCAGCAGATGGAGAAGAGTACTGGATCTCTGCAACCAGGGACTATATTGCGTTGCATGTAGAGGTTACTTTGGATGGTGTGTTCATGACTTTGCGAGTGATTTCAGAGCTCTATGACATTAGCCTGCTTCCAGACACTCTCCTTGATTTGTTTTGCATTTCTCTGAGTATGAGGAAAGTTTCAGGAAGAGGGAGTGTCCCTTATTTAGTGGAGTGAAGCCTGGTGAGCCCCGGTTTTGCAAACTTCCTGGAGAAATCTTCTCAGGGAAAAATATATCAACCCTTGGCCCCTGTGTAGTAAAGCTATGGCACTGTTGAAAAGCTGGTGGATGACTTTGTTTCAGAATTTCCAAGATGAGAGGACCCTCTCAGCACTTCCAAGGACTGATGAATGGTAGTCCAGTCCCACTTGCTGAGGAGCCAACATGGAAAATCTGCAGGGGGGACGTGAGTGATGGAGTTTCTAGTTTGATGCTAGTTTGAATCACAGTCTGATGAGAAAGAGAGAAGGAACAGCCAATACAAACCATCCTTATCCTGTTCTCCCAGCAGTCTCTCCTGTAAAGCATTGCTTGGAGGTGAGCATACTGGAAATACTATTATTACTCAACTCCTGCTACTGTGAGACCGCCAGCGACTTGTGCAGAAGGAGCCAACTCAAATGACAATAAAGTAAAATCTTTGGCAGCTGGGAGTGTTTGCTTCTCGCTGTCTGAAAAGGGAAGCTTGGCCTGTGCTCCGCACTCATGCTGTTTTGGAAACTTGAAGTTGTCCATAAGGCATCGTCTGTGCAGAAAGCCCTATCGCCAAGCAGCGGGAGATGTTGTCCTTAGCTGTGACAAATGATTGCCAGCGGCGATTTCGGGGAAGAAAGAGCAGCTTTCAGATGTACTAACATCTCGCAAGCCAGGGAGCTCAGCCGAGCTGCAAGAAGAACCTGTAGTCATGCAAACACAGCGGTGCCACTGAGATGGGCCAGATCCTGAGAGCGTTTGCCATGCTGTGTGGGTGGCAGGATTTGGCTCGATGCTCCTAGTGTCACATGTCATTCCCAATAATACGGGGCCAGCTCCCGCAGAGCTGCATTGCACTGGCCGGGATGGAGCTCTGTTAATTACAGAGAGCTTTCCGTTCGGTCTGGGTTGCTCCTGATCTGGCTGATCCTATTGACACAGTCCTCCTCACCCCACTGTGCTTCCCACATCTGACCTGAAAGGGTGATGAACACCTTCCTGGGAGTAGCCGTTGTTTTTTCTGAATTAAATTGGGAAGGTCTGATCCAGTTTTCAGAGAACTATGGAGAGTCTTTCCATTGATTTCAGTGGCTCTTGAAATGGTCTCTGATTGCATAAACTCAGATCTCTGCTATTTCACACTTCATTTCCCTCCGTACCCTTGGGTGAAGATCATCAACTCCCGTTGATTTACTGCACTTGAACTTCTCAGGTTTCTCCATATTTTTTTTTTTTTTGGAAACTTGGAGTTTCTTTCAAGACCACATTCAGATTTCTCCATAAAATTTCCCTGAGAGCAGGAATTTCCCTATTATTTTTTATGGTTAAAGAATAATGTACCAAAAGGAAAAAAAAAAAAGCGCCTTTAATTTCCCTGCTGCTTTGCTTGTGTCTCTAATTGCCTCACTTTTCTCAGCTTTGTCTCATGTTCTTGTAGATATTGTTAAGCTTTCCCTGGAAACACCATACTTCTGCTGTGCATAAATCTAGGGATGCTTAAAATCAGACACTGATTACAGAAGTGGCTGCTGAATTTTCTTTCACAAATTTAAAAACATGCATTCCGTATTATTGCAAGGAATCAGGGCACTGGAAGATGCTGTGATAGTGTCCATTTAACTGGATTTAATATCAATTCTTGTATAACCTGTTCTTCCTCCATGCCCTGCATCCTGGATTCGGAGCACCCCCTCACTCAGATTCATTTGAAGCTACAATTGCCTTATTTCTGCTGATCCAGAGGCAACGATTTTTGTTCCTTTCTGTGTTTCTTACACTGAAAAACCGATAGGAAATGGCATCTTCTTAGCCTGCGTACCCACTCCTGTATGCATTCAGAGCCACTGAGTTTAATGAGTTGGACACATACCCCTGAATATCTCATTCAGTGGTTGTAAGGTACACAGAAATTAAGAGTATCGTTTATTCTATAGGATCCCCATTGAAAGTAATGCTTCAGGAGAAGAGACAACTCTTTGCCTCAGATCTGAGGCTACATTTGCAGGGACGGAAAAGAAAAAATCATCCTGCATCCTACATCCTGTTGCCACCTGTTTAAACACTGTAGAGATTTTAGTGCCGATACAGGAGCACTCGGATATGAATGATTCCCTCCTCTGTGCCAGTTCCTGAAAGCACAGGCTGCCTCTGCAGCTGTGAAAAGCCAAGGGGACAGCCACCATCCCAAGGTGCCACCCAAGCCACCCACCCTTCCACACCACCTCCACGTGAGCCATGTCTCGCTCTTCAGGTGCGAGCAAAGAAGCAGAGAGGGGCACCCACAGACATGGGCAATGGTTTTCATTTATCTTCAGAAATCTGGAGAAAGCCAGCCAGGAGCTGGGGGTGGAAATCTGGGCTTAGTCGACCGATAAAGTGGAGTTCAAATCCAGCATCTAAATCCTGGCAAGCCTTTTGCTTGATTTCTTGCTTTCATGCACATCCTGATTAGCTCCTAGGAAAGCCTCACTGGGATCTGGATGTCAAGCCTGATGTGCACCACGGTAAGGGCCTGTCCACACCTTTGATGCTGAGGAAGCGTTGCTCTGGATGCACACTTTGAAGCTGAGCTGTGCTTTCATTTGAAACAGAGCTTGGCAGCTCAGCTGCAGAGCAGAAGGGATCTGTGCTCCACGGCCGGTGGACAAGCTAACAGAGATGTGTTAACAGCTGCTAATGTGCTGCAGCTCCAATTTCAATTTCAGACCATTGTGTGTAAAAAAAAAAAAAAAAAAGTAAAAAAACTCAGACATTAACAGTTAATAACAAGGGAATATTTCAACGGTTTCCTTTTTTGACATAATGGAGCAGGAGGCTTGGTGAACCAGGAAAGGCTCCATAATGCAACATCCTGAGGCTGACACGGAGCAGAGAACAGATGAAAAAGCTCCTACTCTGCCTTTAATTTATAGCACATTTTATTACAGGGCTCAGATTTAATAACTGAAAATATAAATATCAGGGTAACAATTACAGAGGCACTTTACCAGAGGAAACAAAACTTGGACATCATGTCAACCAACCTACAAGACCCCAAGACTGCATCTGGAACCTTTCCTCTGGAACTCTCCTCTCCAAGTCTAAACTGCATTCTCTTCATCACAGCCACGTGGTTAGATGGTGGAGGAAAACATTGCGATAGTTTTGTTGTGTTGCACTTTGGAGAAGCAAACACGCAGAGATATCTCTGGAGAGGCACACTTGTATGCTGGAGGGTTGGTGTAAATAAGACTTAAAGTTTTGAAACAGATTATTTGATATTCAATCAACCTCAACGGGATAACAGAAGAGCAAGTATGGTCACATATTGAAGAGATCACATAGATGGTGGACATCATTTGAAGCAATGAAATGGTGATTCTTCCCCTGGTGCAATCAGCAAAAAAACCCCAACAAAACAATATGATTGCAGCTATCAGGGATGTTTGCCAGCAGTAAGTGGGAAAATAAGGTGTAGAAGATGATCTTGCATCCGTATTTGTATTAGTGAGACTGTTGCTGTTGGACATCTGCTAAACTTCAAGGAAGTTATGGGGTAAATGGGAAAGGTTCAGAAAAGATTTAAAGAAGTGATTCAGGGTTTGGGAAATGCTCCTGACAGTGAAGCTTCTTAGTTTGCCCATGGGATAACTAGGGAGTGATTTAAACTGAGTCTGCATGGTGGAACTGACCTGATCTTACCCCGATCTTTTGCCATACATCACTTGCAGTGTACTCTGTTAAACCTCTATACCTGTAGCTAAAGTTGGGAAACCCCCTGAAATTAGAATTATAGAATCACAGCATGGTTTGGGTTGGAAAGGACCTTAGAGATCATCAAGTTCCAACCCCCCTGCCATGGGCAGGGACACCTCCCACTAGCCCAGGTTGCCCAAAGCCTCATCCAGCCTGGCCTTGAACCCCTCCAGGGATGGGGCATCCACAGCTTCTCTGGGCAACCTGGGCCACTGCCTCACCACCCGCACAGTAAAACATTTCTTCCTAATATCTCATCTAAATCTACCTTCTTTCAACTTAAAACCGGTTCTCCCTGTAGGTTCAGCCTTCTGCCCTGAGCTCTGATACGCAGCACGGATGATAGCTTCCCAGTTCACCACCAGCTTGGGGACTTACTCTCAGCTGCTTTGCCGCTTTCAGTTGCCTCTTCTTGGCTGTGATGCTGAGCAACATCAGGTCTGGGCTTTGGCCTGATGTTAATAGTGCTGGCTGAGGCTGACCTGCGATTACATACTCCTCCCTACGGGCAGGAATAAGGCTGGAAATGCTTTCATGTAGACAGGCACCGGGAACTTCCCTGTCTCTCAGCTAAAACTAGAGCCTGACTGTGCAGATTCTCCCTCTGCCCACTGTTTTGGGATATTTCTCTCCATTGGTTTGGCTGCAGATTCTGGTCTGGGTTTGAAGGTAGCATTTGCTGGTGTAGATTCGCTACATCACTGTGAGCCAATGCCTCTTGCCTTTCAGATGACATTTGACTGTGGACGCTTAGCAGGCCAGCTCCGATGTTTCTCAGATGAAACTTAGGAGCCACAGCCCTAACCATGGCCTGCAGCTTGGGACAAAGACGGCACATGATAGAGTATCTTCTGAAGTTATTGCAAGCTTGAATTTCTTGAATTGGGACCTGCAAGTGTTCTAGGCAAAAGCTTGGCACAGTTGGTAGGGGTGAGACTTAACCAGGAGGTCTGTGCACCCAAGGCTGTGATGGCTCCTGCAGGACTGGATGCTTGGGTGGTTTCCCAGAAAGTGTTGTCCAGCTCCAGCACAAAATGCACAAATCACTACATCAAAATCTATACTTTGTGGTGTCCAAGAATCAAGCTAGATGGTCCAAATAGTTCATTCCCTCTAGCCTTCAAAATTGTGACTGCTCTAAAAATAAAAGCCTTGAATGTCTCCCTTTCCCATTCTGCTGTGAATGCTTGGAAGGGGGAAGGAGGCTGGATCTGGTTTGGATCCAGGGGACAGGTTAGAAACAAAATAATAAGAAGCATTAAAGTGAAAATGAAGAGTAGCCAGATCACTGAATTTTAAAAGAAAAACAAACACACAATAAAGCAATACCTCCACTGCTTGGACCAGCTCCTACTCCAAACCACCTATCACATCTCATTAGAACAATGTTGAGCTCTTTGGAAAAGAGGTGCCTGCCTAGGATCTGTTTTCAAAGAAAACTGCTGGGAGTTTACTTAGAGATGAAGAAAAAAAAAATAGAGCTTTTATAAGAACCAGAGAGAGTAGAATTCCTCACTCCAAAGCAATTGTTATATTTTAAATATTCTATTAAAGAATCCATTTTCTTCTTTTTCCTTAAATGACTGGGGATAGGTTTCAACATGCATCTTGAATTGGGCTCCACAGTGTTAGGATTTCCAGTGGCATTTGGTTTTGATAAACCTCCCCTTTTTTTTTTTTTTTTTTTTTTTTTTTGCCTTGAAGCAGTATGTTCTCTTGGCAAGAATACAGAGACTGGCAATTGTAACTCACTTGTTGTTGCCAGCAGTAAGGAAGGCTTGAGGTCCTCTTTTTCACTGTAGCATGTTTGGATGTTTGGAACCAGAGCAGTGAAAAGACGGTGAA
>NW_010119651.1:6719-14739 GCF_000699245.1 Pterocles gutturalis | reverse complement strand
AAAAAAAAAAAAAAAAAAAAAAAGGCCCCTAAATCTGTTCTTTTCTCTACTGTAAATTACAACCCTGCTTTTTTAATTTCCTTTCCCAGCACAATGTTATTCATTCACTTCCAAAACAAACAGGGGGCTTAGGGAGCGAACAGCTTGGGAGAACAAACTGTCCTCTTTTCACAGTCTTTACCTGTCAAGAGCCTGATTAAACACATATACACTAATGGCAAGTATGGTATGGTGGCCTTTGGGAAGCTTCTGCATCCCAAGGGTTGACACGAGGCTGATCCTGAAGCTCTGAGGTTGTCAGAGAACCGATGAGTTCTTGTTTGGCTGAGCTACTGAATGAGGCTAAAAATACTTTTTTTTTTTTTTTTTTCAGTAAAGGTCCCGGTTTTCAAACACAAAACCTTTGGGGATAGCTTGGAAGAGACTGCAAAGAAAGACTTCCCAGTTGCTAAACCTTTTGAGGTCCCTGATTTGATATGATAAATGTTTTTCTTCAAGAAAGGTGAATTGGGAGATAGAAGTCCTTTACTAAAAACCAGGCAACATACAAGCCCATTCTAACTATATAAATGTGTGTTTACCATTGTTTTGAGCAACCTGGGCTAGTGGGAGGTGTCTCTGCCCATGGCAGGGGCGTTGGAACTAGATGATCTCTAAGGTCCTTTCCAGCCCAAACCATTCTATGATTCTGTGATTTCTCTTTGGCACAATGGGCCAATCCTCTCCAGCATAACTTTGTGGACCTTCTGGAGTGACCCCAAGGAAGACTGTGATTTTATGTTTCTTGATGAGGAAGTCAAATGTTCCTGCTTCATAATTTCTGTCTCCTTCGTACCTTACAGTATTTCCTTTAGGAGACCCTACGGTCTAGACGAAAGCTAAAAGCTTTAGTAAAGTTAAAGCAGGACTTGTTTCACACAGGTCCTCTCCCACCCATCTCCTGACCCATCTCCCACCCATTCTATGCTCTCTCACCCATCTACTGATTTTTATAGCACCCGTAGAAGTAAAATTCATCACGCAGGAAGTTAGTAACCAGGGTTACAAGGCAGATTGAGAAGTGGAGTTCTTCAGCTCTGTCTGTGACTCTGCTGCTGAGATTGCAACAACCTTGAGCAAATTTATTAACCTGCTTGGCCATCTTGACATGAAAACACCATGGCCTGAAGTCTATCACTTTCTATCACGAGCAAGTGCGGTGGGAGTAGATAGAAGCAGGAATACTGCTGGGATGGAAAAGCTACCCAGAATCATCAAAAAGCTGTGGGTCTTGGTGTCCTCCAGCACTGGCCATTGTCCCCCCCCGCCCCCGCCTCCACTGGGGATGGCTCTGTGGGTAAGTAACTCTTCCTCCTGGCACGTGTGTCCCCACTGCAGGGACAGAGGGCACCGTAGCTGGTCCCCAAGCCTGTTCCTGCAACAGCAACCTTACTGCAGATGGTGGCAGGGTCTGGGAGAGACCCACCGTGGACAAGAAGGACATGGGGGCCTGTTCTCTTAGTGTAAGAGGTGGATGCCCAGGACAAATATATTTTCAGTCTGAAGCAAAGAAAAAGAGGGAAAATCTGTCTTGGTTTTTTTCCATTTACTGTGTATACTAGGTGCAAGGAACTTTTCAAGGTCATTTTCTTGAGTTTTCTTTCTTTCTTGCATGTAAGTGATCAAAGATTCTGGAAAAACTTTTAGATTTTTCCTGTTTACATAAGAGGGTTGTTGTTGTGTATTTCTTTTTTGTATGTATATTTATATATAAATAATGCTGGAATACAAAATAATGACTGGTTTGCAGAAAAACCATCCGGAAGTTTCTCTGTATCCAACCCCATAAAGCAAGAACCAAAGAGAGTTGCTAGGTCGATTTCATAGGCAACAAAGTTAAAATGGATGCAAGGAAATACTTATTTTTAAACCATATAATCACCCTAAGGAATTCCCTGCCACAGGAAATCTTTGAGGCAGAGTTGAATAAGGTTAGAGAGATATTTTTAAAAGCTTGATGTGAACAAGCAACACACATCATGTACTTTTTCCCACTCACCAAGAGGATGGAGTAGATATTACAGAGATTCAAAATATATGCCCACCGTGTGAAAACTACGGACATAGATCGGTGATTGAGGGTAGAAAGGTAACCATTTCCACACTAGGATACACTATGCACCAGTTAAAAAAGAACCGTAAGCCAAATCATAGTACCCTAATGTCTAGAAACACACATTTCAGGGTTCTGGTGTGATACAATGACACCACCACAGAGTGACGCCAACATGTGTAAGAATTTGTAGTATCAAACTAATTTCTCAGGTTTTACTTTAACTTTTCTCTCTTGCCTTAGTATTTTGTTATAAAATAATTTTTCCCTCTCTTTCTGTGTGGAATACCTTCTTAGCCTGTAACAGATTACCATGCAACAAGTTTGGAGGCGTGCTTTATTATCTGCCATCTGTAGCCAGGGTTTTCAAGGGTGATCTTGAGTGTTTCAGTTAATGAAGGCCAAAACTGATCCATTTCACAGGCATCCAACTTTCAAGCGCTGAGCACACATCCCGTGGGAAGTGTCTCCTCTGCTTTATCTCCAGCAGAGCTCCTATAAATGACACACTAAAAAGAAAAAAAAAAAAAAAAAGAAAAACTGGTAATGAGATCACATACTTCCATAACTGGGAGATTTATGGTCAACAGTCCTGGCTATTGCCTGTCCCCAACAATTGCTACAAATGACTTGAAAGAAATATTTAATTTACACTTGGGGACAGCAAAGGTCTAAGCATCGTTATGAACCTGCTACCACCCTATAGCTCCCTTCCTAGCTAACCTTACCCTAAAAATTCTGTTGGTTGTGAGTAATTTGTTTGAATACTAGAGCTCTGACCACTGTTACTACAAGTAGTAGCACAAGTGGGTATTTCAACAAACAAAACCTGGCACAGGAACACTACAAACTGGAGTCAATTAAAGAGTCTAGTGGATTGGAGCCACTAGATGTCATTCTCCATCACCACACTCCCTTTGGTAACTTACAATTTTTTTTAGAAAAGCTGAACAAGAATATTCTTTTTAAGGCTAAGTTGGCCACTGTCTGGATATCTTGTGAGCTGACCGGAAAGCGTGGTCCATAGCCCACATAACTTCTCATCCTCTTGATCTGTGACTGAATCAACCTCCCCACAAGAAGCATTTGCAAAGGATACTGCACTGCTGGTTTTATGGTGGGAGGTGTCCTGGGAGGATGAGAAGCAACTGCAGAACGTCAACAATGAACCAGTCAAATGGCCAAAGTACTGAACAACCTGGCTGATGACTGCACCAATCCCACTGCCAGCTGATCAGGTTGCGTATTCAGTTTCTCAGGTGGTGGTTCAAGTCCCTCTTACCCCTTGCTGGCTATGCAATAATTGCTGTGCCATGTAATACCTCCTCAACCTTGCCAAAATCAACTGATTCCTTGATGGAGCCTAATTAGAATGCTAATATACTATGGTATGAGCCATAAAATTATTCAGGCATTAACACCGAAAAAATCTGAGGTAAAAAAAAGTACGCTTTTCTTCATTAGAAACCTTCCTTCCATAACCCCAGGAGTCTGGTGAGGCTCCTGAGTTCAGGTTCAACCCTCGTGAGTTTCTTATTTCCAGCTGTGGGAGTTTCCCAGGCTTTTGGTGTGGTGCAACAACAAATTTGTTCTAAATTCACTTGTCGTTAAATTTACCGTTCTTTCTTTCTCATGTCCTCATGCTAAGGATGGATGTTCTCCAAAATAGGGTGAGGGGAAGAAGCACAACAGAATGACGTGAGAGATGAACTAGAGTTTTGCCTGAAGGCTTTCAATCAATTGTGAGTGACATTTATTTAACCAAGACAAAAGTTCTGTGGCATTGATCTTGTCACACAGCAGCACAGCTGTGGAAAAACTAAGCAAGGGACTGTTTAAATTCAGATTATAGCAGGTCCTTTTTTTTTTTTTTTTATCCCTTTGGAACAATAAATTGGCTTAAAATATAAGACAATACCAAATGCTTATTACTCCTGGGGAGAATTAATGGACCATGGCATCTAAACTATCGAGTGGTCAGACCATATGTTATTAGAAATGGTGGATGTTCTGTATTGGTTAGGGCTGTTATGCATTTGTGATTAAGGCTATGAAACTTTACCAATAAACACAGCTGAGAAATGAGCATAAACAGTCAATCCACATGAGGGAAACTGGCCACGTGCAGTAAATGTAGCAAAATGCAATTTAATGAGCCTTGTAGAGAAGACTTGCTACATCCAAGAAACTTTCCCACAAACTAATATTGCCTGAGACCAACTGCTTATAAAAATAATCCTTGGTCTTACTGGACAGTGGTTCTATACACAGGGAGAGAAGAGATATCTGACGCAGATAATCTCATCACTCTTGGGATATTTACTGCTGGCAATTTGCATCTTCCCTGCTATAGCTTGTAGGGCCAGGCAGCAATGATCAACTGCAGAGGAGATTATTGTGCAAGTCCAACCTCTTGAGTGGCACCAGCAAGCCAAGTCACTGTTCCGTGACTCAGTTTACCCACCACTCTAATGTGATGCTAATATATACAGCCAACAGAGCTTCCCAGATTTGTACTGAAAGAGTTAATTAATGTGTTAACGCATGTCTAAACATTTCAGCTCCTGTATTTCCTCATTGTCTTGAACACCATTTAGCAGACAATCAGAACACAACTATTAATCATAATGAACATCTTGGGCTTTGTAATGAATCATCTCTGAGTGTGTACGAAATGCTGGTGGAGTTTTGGCCAACATAAATACATGGTTCACATCTGCATCTGACACTGGGGAAAGCTGTGAAGCAAATATGTCCACAGGGTATGGCTCAGAGCTGTCTGCCAGCCACCATGGTCCCAAAGGAGCATAGCTCATCTAATGTCAACTCAACAACACTCTACCTGAGCAGAGCTTGCCCCCACCCCGAGCATAGCTCATCTAATGTCAACTCAACAACACTCTACCTGAGCAGAGCTTGCCCCCACCCCGTTCAGTGAGCAGTCTCAGCTTCAGTGAGAGACAAGCCTGAGACAACTGGTGCACTGGCTTGATGGAGCATCCTGATTTGCTTTCATGGATGGGAAAAATACTTTAAAAAACAAACAAACAAAAAAAACCTAGGCAGTTCTTTGTGGGATCAGAGGGGTGTGTGCTAAGTATGCTGAAAGTTCTTTCAAAAATCAGGTCTTTAGGAATTTTGGAAAATTGATTAAACCTTGCTGAACTGAGAAGAGACTAGTATAAGGCTGTCATCGAAAGGCCTGCTGAAATCCTGGTGGCAGAAAAGCTGCATTCCTGTTATATACACCAGGCTCCTTCTAACCCCTTTCAGCTTTCCCTTGTTTATTATTCCTGCTTGGTTTACAAGCTCCAAAGAAACTTGACATGGATTATTATACAGGAACAGGCTCAACACATCTTGAGATGGATTATTTCCTTCCTTCAGAGCTACAAGAAGGCTGGTGTTGCTCATGATTTGCTATCTTTTGACATTTCATTGAAAAAGCTTTCTTTCTAACACAGTGAGACTGCAGTCTGACCAACACAGGCCCATTTACCTGCTGCCATTCCAGTGCTCTGGGCTATAATGGGATTTGCTGTTGCTGTCATGCCTTACATCTGGTTTTGCTGTTTAGAAAGTGCTCGTTTTGACCTACAACAGCACTGGTTGGAAGAGTTGCTATAATATTCATTCCTGTGAGGTGGTCTCATTCTCTGCAAGAAGCATATGATGCAGAATACAAAGTAAGAGGCAAGGGTAGAAAAAAGTAAGTAGCAAAGGCAAGCAAAAAACTGTGGAGCGGTTTGACATGGTTTATTTATTTACTTACTGAAACAAATAATTTCTGAGCTATGCAATCAATGATTATTTGAAGGTTTGAAATAATATTTAGGCTCATGGATGTCACGGTTCAGAGCCTCAGAATTCAGGTCCCCTGGACAAAAGGACTTGTCTGAGTCTGCTTCTATTTCATGTACAGACTGGGGAAGCTCCAGTTTTCCAAAATTAAAATCAGGTGCTGGCATCATCTCCTTTTGGGTTGCAGAATTTAGGAGAATTCATAGTGACTCAAAGATGATCTTGTATCAGATGAAAACTAAAAACTTCAGCAGGGAAAAATTACTATTAGCATTTATTTCAACATGCTAATTGTGTGCCATGGTAAACAGAACCCAATGAGAAGATGCTACATAATACCAGAGACAAGGTCATTATGCAGCAAGTCTGGAGCACAGATGGACCCTGTGACTCAGTCTCATTGGGGTTACCCAGCCACCAGAGGGAACTGGATCTTGTGTAAAAAACAGGTTTTGGTAAGATTAACTTGAACTGCAAAATGACCTTCCTGAAAACTGCATCTGAAGCTTACTGCACTGTCCTACCAGAATCCAAGCTGAGTTGTTCTCCAGTGGCACTGAGGCATTTTATACACAGCCTGGCAGAAAGCTTCAAGTAGGACTCATTGCAAATTAACATAATTCTTCTAATGCACAGAACTGAATTCAGCCTTCTGGATTGTTCCATTTTTCAGTGAACTACAGATTATAATAGAGCGTGTGTTCTGTTTTTTAAGCGATTATGCTTAGATATACTTGTTCTTCAGTTAATTCTCCTTCTGAAAACAGAGCAGTCATCTATCAACAAATCCATTCCAGAATGTTTTTGCTAGCAACAGTTACTAAGACTTTTTCATCCAAAGTGGAAGCTTGGGAGAGATATAATCAGCTCTCTAGCATGGCTGGAAACATTTGCCAGTAGCTAAAATATACAGTGAGTAAAATGTCTGCCTTTTGGATGTTTTTAAAACAAAAATAAAGTCATCATAGCTTTAAGACATAGACCTCATCTGCTTCTCATCCTGGAAAAACAGGAGTCATTCTAGTCCAGCAGTGGGATGGCTGCTTTCAGACAAGAAGGACCAGCCCTCTGGTCCAAGCAATCAAAGGCCATATGACCAGACTGACTGGAAGAAACCTGATCATTGACAAAGCTTTCCTCACCAAAAGGACGCCTGCAGTTGGTGTCTTCTCTTGGATCCCCACTGCTGCCCAGCTGGCCCCAGGTAGCTGCAACCCCGCAGGGTTGACCATTGGGCAGTTTTGGCTGTGGACTCCAAGTAGCCGTGATTCTGTACCCAGAAACAAAAGCTAAGCATCCAAGAGAGTGGTAAAGCAAACACCAAGCCCCATGCCTAGTCCTTAGTGTTGAGGAGAAACATTTTGATTGAAGACTTTAATTCTTCTGCTCATCACTGGAAAACACCTGCTTCTTCCATTTTTTCCACCCTCATCGCACTGTAGGGGATCAAGCAGAATAAACACACTCGTGCACTGCTTGTTGCCAAGATTTGTGCTCACCAGACAACCTGTGGACTATATACACATCCCTGTTCTCCAGTTTGTTATGAACAACAATGATTTTCACCAGTCAGTGTTTTTAGAAGGTCCCCTTCTCACTGTGTATGTACGTCTACATGATTCATGAGTTTTGGATTGCTTTTGAGGTTTTCCCCAAGAGCTGTTTCAGGTGGCTGTGATGTTATCAGGAGTAGCTGGAGAAATAACAGAAAAATTGGCAGGTAAGGAAATAAGGAAATTATTTTCAAAACTTTTGTTTTAACATATATTTATCATACTCAAATCTAAACATATTGATTTATATTATGGCTTTGGCATCATAAATATTTGATAGGATTATTTATTAAAATTGTGCTGTTCTTTTTTTTTTTTTTTTTGGCTTTCCAAAATGTACTTCTAATGAAATATTTAAACACCCACATGCTGCACAATTGGCTGACTCCAGCTCACCTCCTCAACACAACTGTATTGTGTGAATATTCGCATTGTTCATAAAGAAATTCAGCACTCATGGGTGCAGACAGATCACAGAATCAGGCTTCTGAGCTAAAGCTTCAAATGGACCTCAGTGCTACCTCCAACATGGGATTTTACAGGGACCCTTCAAATTCCCGTGGCTGAGGGCTGT
>NW_010119651.1:0-6692 GCF_000699245.1 Pterocles gutturalis | reverse complement strand
GCTGGCAAAGCCCCATGGGATTAAGTCCCCACTGGAGAACTCATACCAGCCTTGAAACTGTCACCCTGCTCAGACCCCCGTGTCACATCAGAGGCAAAGCAAAGATGTCAGACAGCCTCTTTGCTCCACATTTCTTTCTCTAGGACCTGCTTCAGGGCGTGTTGTTCTTGGAGCACTTATTATACTTGGCTTTGAACCAACTGGGGGTGCTAATGAAACTTTCTAATATTGCCACGTGCATCCCATCATATCCCACAGCCCAGTGACTCAACTTGACTGGTTTTTCGTTAGTTTGCCTATCCCACTAAGGAGATGCCCAAAAAACTATGCCAAAAAGTCAAAGAGTGGGTTAAAGCTCCTGCCTCAAACAAGTGTAAGGGGTATCTGAGAAGATAACTCCCTGCTTTCCTCTTTCACTGTCAAGGAACAATATATCTTCTGCAGGTTTCCATAAAACTGGACTAATGTGGCTTAGGTACCTAATCTAGAAAAAGATCCAGAGCTGAAAATCCCAGATAGAGAATCCCAGATAGACTTCCTTCATCCAGGACCAGGCATCTAGATGGTCCAAAGGGCCTGTCTGCCTACTTTCTACATGTTGCTCCATGTGTTTTTGATCTCTGCTTTCTGGTTTGGGGTAATCCTATTCATTCATCTAATCTGCTTACAGGTATCCTGGGTGCTTGATACCTGGAACAACCTGAATCTGCTTATGGATCTAGATTTAAGTGACTTTTCCAAGAGCAAGCAGAACATGAACGCAAGATCCAGGACTGGAAGCCAAGTTTCTTGTTTCATAAACTCCTGAGTCAACTTTAACCACTTCTGCTCATAAGAATAAAGTATGTGAAAAAAATAAAAAAACCATAAAAAAAGGGAGTGAGGAGAAAAGCTTTCAAAGAACCAAACCCAACATCACTCATTCAAGTTTCTCAAATGCCTTATGGTGCCAAACAATTACGGCTTTGAGCACTGCTGGAATTCTCAAAGCTTGTGGATAATTTTCCTCACAAATTTTATTACTGTAGAATCTGATTCTGCTGCTCACACACATCTTGGTCAGCCCCACTTTTTCTCCCAGAGGTTAAAAACTGCCTTTGAGCTTTGAGGAGACAGAAGACTGCTAAGTGCAGAAGTTAAATTTAATTTTGTTGGGTTTTTTTTTTTTTAATAAAATTTTTAAAAAAGGAAATATTCTTCTTGGATAATTTTCCTGCCAGGAAAGGCAGGTTTGTTACTGCTTCTTGGAGGTGGTTTGGTTTTGGCAAATCTTGCAGGAGATCTAATCAAGAGGTTGCACTGGAAATTTTTATATTGTTTTCTGTCAGCTCAGAAGGGAGCTTCTGACTTCTTCTCAGTTTTAAGAAGGCTTGAGGAGGACCTGGGTGCTCGGTGACCAGGGTCTATGGGTCTTTCCATAAGGAAATTTGTTAGCAAGTAGGATTGGGTCTGTATTTGACAAGCTGCTTTGAGGTAAAAAAGAAAAAGAGAGGATATTAAGATGGACTTTTCACTACAATTTAATATGCATGAAAGTAATTTCCACAGTGGTTGCTACAATTAGAGTGTAAACATTTTTAAATAGTCATCTACTCTATTTCTTGGGGAAAGAAAATACGTAAAAGAATAAAACCAACAGCAGTGAAGAAGTAGCTTTCTGGCATCTGACCAGGAAAAGGGAGGGGAAAAAAAGAAAAAAAAAAAAAAAAAAAAAAAAAAAAAAAAGGTGGCTGCTGTGCAACATTGGGGAAAGGAAAAGTCCAGTAAACAAGACAAACCAGACCTAATTGGAAACAGGGCCCCAGGGGCAGTCCGGGATGGAAGGTAAGTGGAGAGAATGGGAGAGCTGCAGGGAAGATTAGAAAAACTGAAAAAAACCCAAAGAAAACTAAGGGGAATTGAATAAAAACAACAGTCTGCTTACAAAAGTAAACACAGGGGGAAGGGAGAACATGCAAAGGGAAAACAGATGCACAATGAGACAGTGCTCAAGAGACAGAGGGGGATGAAAGCTGTCTAAAACAAGAGGGAAACTTGGAGTGAAAAAAAGGGAACAACAACAAAAAAAAATACTGGCAGTAATGCCTTGGTGACCTTCATGTGTTGAGATGCCTCTGTTTGTATGGGCCCTGGGGAGGCTGGTGGCATTTTGTACACACAGAGGAATTTTCCACCAAGGAGCACACCAAGGAACCTGAAACACAGACGCGCTGTCTTACTTAGGATTGTTTTTAGTGTCTCCTCCCTGTTTGTGCCTCTTCCCCCTGAGTAACGAAGATCTGAGACAGAGCAGATGAGAAGGAGCTCTGAAACTAAGTCAGGGTACCCATCTGAGGTCTGGCTGCAGCCCAGAGCATCCAGAGAGAGATGGATCCACCACCAAGCAGCTGAGCAGCCTCTCCCAGTAGGCTGCAGGTACACATTGATCATCCTTGAGGTCTTCTCCAACCTTAATGATTCTATGATTCTGTGATTCTATATCTCCCATAGGCTTGAAGCCAGAAGGTCTACAAAATCGTGATTTCCAAGCGCAAGTTAGGTTGCTTGTAGGAATGTGTCTTTCTGCTAAATAGATGCACAAAAATAAACTGCCATGGCAAAAAGCTGCTCTTTACAGCTTCTGTGGAACCTGTTGGACACCCTCAGTGGTTCAGAGCAACCACATGCAGAAGGTCTTCTGATGTGAAGTAGTTTCTCTGAGCTGAAACTCAAAGACTTGGGATTCTTCCAAGGCTATTCTGGGGAGTTGTGCAAGGAGGTTTAAAATATTGCTCTCTCAGCTGCCTGTCCTACTCCTCAGGCAGCTCAGAGTTTGGTGAGTTAGTGCAAACCGACCTTCATTAGCAATTTAAGCTAATACTCCAGATGGAGTAGGTTCCCTCCATCTCCCCTGCTGTGGTGCAGGAGAATTGGGGTGGTTGAGTGTGAAAGCACCCAAGCAAAACTTCCCCAAACAAGTCCACCTGGCTGTGTGCAAACAGGGGGAGCAAGGGGGTTGAAAAGGACTCAGGAGACAAGCCCACAAGTGGCATACATGGGCTCTGCAGGCATTGTTTTGATGGTGAAGCAATCTGGTATTGATAGCAGCCCCATGAGTGGTGGGAGTCTGGCATGGCATGCACCTGTGGTGCAGAAGGTCAGACCGGGGAACTGTGAAGATGCTCAGAAATGTGATTTCAACATGCAGTGATGCTGTCTCTGTCATATTATCCTGTGCAACACGTGCTGGAAGACCAAAGGGCATTTGGGGCACGGGGTCATTCAGACCATGTCATGCTTGAAGAGCACTTAAAGAGTAGGGTGGTATTAGGTATCTTTGATCTTTCTGCTGGGGAAGCATTCATGCCAGGGCACAAGAAGACAGATGACAGGATCTTAAAGGATCTTAAAGGATCTTAAAATTATTGTCAATGATTACCATGACAGGGCAGACTCTGTGGCACAGGTTTGACTTGGTCAGCTTCAGAATTTAGGGGTTTCCACAGCATCAGATGAGTCTTATTGACGGCATTGGCAAAAAGAGCTAATGACTGGGTCTGGGAGGCTCTCACGGGTCCAGCTCCACGTCTTGCTCAGAATGGTGATTTTGGGTTAGCATGAAGCGCTGCTGTCTGTGTTGTTCCCATCTAGTGAAAAAGCAGATGATTTATAGACCAGACTCTTATCTTCTTTCAGCCTTCAACCCTCAGAGTACTTAAATGTGTCTGTCTCTCCAGTCTGCCTCATTGACCTCAATGGCTGCATCTGTGTTAATAAAAAAAACATTGCCAGGAGTCATTCTTTGGCTTGGAGACTAACAGTCTGGTTACATTCATGCTATTAAACTCTGTTAGCCTCTAAAACAGGGTGACCATATCCAGCTATCTATTGGAAGCTGTCCCAGGAGTGTGTCTGTTCCTGCGCCATCCCTGGGGACAGCCTGGGAGAGACCGGGCAGCCTGGTGAGGACCAGTCTGGCAACATGACAGCAGATGCCATCAGCAAGGTCTGTCCAAGGAACTAGTTGTCCTTAAGGAGACCGAGGAAAATAATCTGTCGTGTGACTGCTTGTCTCTGTCCTTCGGTTCTCACTATCACGATATCAAAACTGGTAGAGAAATGGTTGTATAGGCCAGAAGAAAAGACCTGGTACAATTTCCTTAACCCCAAAAAAAAAAAAAAATCCCAAACCCTTTTGGACCAATCCTCAAAGACATATATAATTTCCTCACTCTGTAAAATTTCACTGTTTTGCCCTGAACCTTGGTGTTTGCCAGGAGAATTCTGGAATAAAATTAAATCTTCTGTCCAAAGACAAGAGGACTAAAATTCCAGTTTCTCCTTTCTGTTTTGTTTAGAGAAAGGTCATGAGTGGTTGCTGTTTGTCAGAACCAAATTTCCTCAAAGCTTAAATCTCCTAGAAAAGGAGTTTTGGATCACTTTTATTATAAGGAACAACCTCCAAACCCCACAACATTTGGATTTGGGACTTAGGTGTGGGTCTATTAACAAATTAGGACTGTACATGATGCTAGGTTGAAGATCCAAACTTGCCCAAATGTTCAGGGAGTGGTCAGATCTGTGGTTTTGTTTTTGCTCCATCCCTGGTTTAGAAGGAGAAAAGTAGTTTGGACTTTGCCGATAAAAGAAGCTCACACTTGAATCATTTTATACCGGTAATGTGTTAAATATACCGCAGCAGATTCATATGGCAAGGAAGTATTTTAAGCATTGCAGTGAGTTAACTGAAAGGAACCATAGGAAATATATACCAGAAGTTAATTTTTTCCAGTTCTTTTTCAGCTCTGCACCCCGCCTGCGTTAGCTCTTGCGCAGGGTGGTTTATTTTCACTTAAAACCGTTTTGGAATCATTATAAAACACAACTCGCACACCCCAAGGACACGGGCAGTCTCTTGGTTTATATTTTGCAGATGTCCATAATTTAATGGGACCAGCAGGTGACCAGGAGTACAAGGTCACCTTATGACGGTGATCAGCTCGTGGCTGAACGTGGGCAGTTCTCGGTAACACATTGGGACCGTTGTACTCGAGCTTGAGCCACTCAGCCTCCTTCCAGCAAGCCTGTTGTGGATATTAGAAGCTCTCTGCCTGAAATCTGTCCCTTGAGGTTGAATTACAAAATCCACTAGTGCCTTCTGGCCCTAAAAAGTGTGTCAATCCAGGGAGGTGGTGGTTTTGCTTAAAGGTAAAGCAATCCAGGGAGCTTTCGGGTCTGGATGCAACAATCAGTGGTTACGGAGTTTATCTTGACATTTATTAGTTGTTAATGGCATTGCTTCCAGAGAGGTACGTGCTTTCCAGGCACCACACAGCATCCTTGCCCTGTGGTTTAAGAACACACAAACACTAAAGGAAACAGCAAAAACAAAAAGGGTGTTTAAAAGTGTTGGGTTTTTTTTTCTCTTTGTCATTAAAGCTCACTTGAGTCACTACTAGTCAGACGGCAGTAGGCAGTTTCTCAGTGATGGAAATACCCATGGGGAAGGGAGCTGCAGGTTGATCTGAGTGTGGGGAGGGCAGGTGGAGCTTGGGTTTGGTGCTCTCCAGGTGTACTGAGTGCCAAATCCAGCGAGGATGTGGTTATAGTCTGGGAAAGGGAAATCACTGCTTGGGTGAAGACCCTCAGTGACAGTGGCAAAGGTTGTGACCAAGAAGGAGGTCAGCAGAGAAGAAACGAACGGCAGCTCAGGAAGTCATATTGAGGAGTGTTGCCCCATTGAGACATCAATGGTGCTGGGACATCTGTGATGGCTGGTGATCCTGAAACTGTGGAAATACAGCTGCTCCTTTCCCACTAGAAAGAAAAATCCTGGAAGGCTGAGATCCTTTTGGGTGGTCCTTCCCGTCAGTGTTTGGCGCTGTCCTGCAGCTGAGGATGGAGGAAAGATTTGGATGTCTCTGGGCTCAGGCCAGGCTGATAAATGACATCCCAAGACAAATCAGCATTACATGGCAAAGTTACGTCACTGAAGCTCAGTTTTGGATTAATCAGCATTGACTGAGTCATTTCTGAGCAGAGCTTTTTGCTCCCCAAAGTATTCTCTTGACTATTACCATGGGGCTGCCATGTGACACTAAAAGCCTTTTTCTCTTTTTTCAGGAGAAAAGCTTCTTCCAGCAGGTAAGAGAAACATCTCATCACTGTGACTCTTAGTACAGCAGAGACAAGTGGATGGACAGCCAGGGGAAAAAAAAAAGTGCATCTGATCACATCACTGAGTCTTTCAATATATGTTTGTTTATTTTCTGGTTTCCACTTAAGTCCAGAAAGTGAAATTCAGCTCTGAACTCTTCATCTACATGACTTGAGCTGCCCTTTTGACCTGTATGGGCTTTTCCATTTGTAAAGTACAGGTAATAATGTCAGGTAGCCTCAGTAATAGCAGAAAAATGCCCTCATGAAGTAATGTGCAGATCAGAGAGAACAGTATCACTGCTCAGAGATCGTAAGTGACGGTGCAGAAATGTTCTTAAATAGTGATGTATTTCTTCCTTGGGGTAATCTCAGTTTTCAGAGTCCTCTCACACCATACCTCGAGTCTCTTTAGACTGTAGTAGTGACACTGGAAGCAGAACCCCAGACAGCCAGATCCTGATAAACAGATTTCTGCCATTTCCAATAAAGCTGGTGCCTTGAAAATTATTTACATTATTTAGACTCATTTATTTAATTTATTTAAAATTTATTAA
>NW_010119650.1:0-1385 GCF_000699245.1 Pterocles gutturalis | reverse complement strand
TGGGGTCCAGCTGGGGACCCTTTCACGCACCCCACGGGGCATCCCACCGGCGCGGGGCACGCACGTACCTTGTACTTGGTGGCCAGCAGCTCCGTGGCCTCCTGCTCCTTCCGCAGGTCCTCGATCATCTTCTCCTTCTCCCGCAGCAGCTTCTGCTTCTCCTCGCTGACCAGGCTGTGGTCATCCTGGATGGCGGCTTTCTCCTCTTCCAGCCTCTCCTTCTGCTCCTTCAGGTAATTCTCCATGGTCTTCTCCAGCCCGTCCTCGTTGTCGTCCTCCCCTTCGTTCTCCGTGGCGCTTTCCCCATCCATGGCTTTCTTCCTCTGGCTGCTCCTTCTCCTCTTCTTCCCCAGCATGCCGCGTCTCTCCAGCTGGGCTTTCAGCCGGACGATCTCCTCCTGGAACTCCCGCAGCAAGGTGTCCTTGGGGTCCTCGTTCACCCGCGGCTTGTTCTTGATGTTCTTGGCCCTGTTGGCGAACCTTAGGGTGGAGAGACTCTCGTCATAGCTGTGAGAGGCCGGGCCCAAGGTGGCCACCATGATTGTCTTGGCGTTGCCCCCGAGGGAGTCCTGCAGCAGCCGGGTGAGCTTGGAGTCCCGGTAGGGGATGTGTGTGCTCTTGCCGTCCACCAGCGCGGAGATGACGTTGCCCAAGGCGGAGAGCGAGAGGTTGATCTTGGACGCTTCCTTGGGGCGCTCTCCCTGGGCCCCCATTTTGCTCTGGCGCTCGCTGCCGGCCAGGTCCACCAGGTTGAGCTTGCCCACGCGGATGTGCTCCTGGCCGTCGGGCCCGGGCTCGCTGCACTCGATGGTGATGAGGAAGATGGCGTGGGAGCGGGAGCTGTGCTCGTTCATGTTGGTGCTGCCCACGGAGCGCGCCTGGTTCCCCAGGTTCATCACGTGCTCGATCTCCTTGACGTTCTTGGTCACGAAGGAGGAGAGGTCCTTGATGTACACCCCCGTCTCGGGGTTCTCCTTCAGCTCCAGCTTCTTGCTCTGGTCCTTGCCAAGGAGGTCCCGGATCTCCTCCTGGTAGATCTCCAGGTAGGAAGCCCTCACCAGGTACTGCTGGTTCTGCGAGCGCGAGATGTGGGTGAAGATGTGCTCGAAGGCCATGGGGATGACGCCCCTCTTCTCCGGCTCCGCCCAAGCCCCCTGCATGGTGTAGGTCTTCCCTTTTTAGGCGAAGACGGTTCCGTGGAAGCCCTGCAGCACGGCCTCGATGAGCGGCCGCACCGTCTCGTCGTACAGATCCGCCTGCTTGGAGCTGGCGTCGTACACCGCGTCGAAGGTGAAGGTTTTGGGGAGCTCCCCCGGGGGGGCGCGGGGGTTACGGATGCTCACCTGCCCCAGCTTCACATCCAGCTCCAGGACCCGCTCGCATCC
>NW_010119649.1:6151-10268 GCF_000699245.1 Pterocles gutturalis | reverse complement strand
TAGCAGCAGGTCGAAGAAGGTGATTCTCCTCCTGATTAAGCATTATGAAAGGTATCCAGGAGCTTGATATTTATATAACTCTTATTTGATTCCTATGAAATTTGAAAAATGTAGCTAATGTTTAGAGAAATGGGCTTGTTGCCTGATTGGTGGTGTTCCTGATATACCTTTATTGCATGTTTTTTCAAGTTTTTATCTTTTCTTAGCCAGGGAATGCAGAAAAGTATTAAATATATACATGTGTCAGTAAAAACACAAAACCCTCTGTCCAATGGAAGTGGTAGTAGTTGACATAGTTATTCAGAATTAGAGAACGGATTTGCTTTTGCTTTCTTAATACATACACCTGTTTTGTTTCCTATCATCCCCAGTTTGGCCAACATAATTCCATTTCCTTTTAGAAGGGCATAGACTGTTTCAATATTTAGAAGCTACTCTGTATTACTGTATTTTCCTTACAAGTTAAAGAATGACCATAGTGATTCCTTAGTAAGTAACAGTCTGGTTTTATTCACTACGATTCTTCATGTGCTGCTACAAAATCAGCAGTGACTCAGGAGCAGCTGTGAGTCACTACCATTCTCTTGAGGAAATCTGTATCAAATGAAATAATATATGGAACCATGTATCAAAGAGTAAAAGAACAGTGTGGGGTAAACACACTGAAAAACTTGTCTGTAGAGGAACTGGCAAGAAGGGCTGGTTTGGGGTCGGTCAATATGTGGACAAACAATTCAGCAAATGGAGTCTGTTGTTTCAAAGGTCTCAGCATGCACAACTGATTGTTCTGATTCTGTCTTTTCCACTTTTTCTTGTCAAGCTAATCAGCCTAAAGATTCTGTACTCATCACCACCCATGAATAGCTGCACATTTTAGAAAATTTACTTCCTTTGTGACGAAGAGGAATAAAAAGATGGAAGTGTGGGATAAAGTTGGTTTTACATTTATTGTTGGCATTTTGGTCATATTTGGAGACCAAATATATTTGTTGTAACGTTTTGTGTCAGATAGCTTTCTGAGAATATACAGAAACATGGGAAATACTTGAAAGTGGGGTTCCTCATGTAAGTAACTGATAAACTCAACAGAAGTGAATCGAAGTTTGGGAGTAAAATAACCATAAACTCTGGGAAGATGGCCAAGGGTTACAATAAAATTATTAATTTAACCTGCACTTTGTGTCAATTGCGCTTTGAGAAGGAAAACTAATCTCAGTCAGCAAGTCAAGTACTGTTCTGAAAAAGAAGGTTTTAAGTATGTTTTTCATGCGAGGTATAGAATTGGCTGGAGCTTGCAAGTGTCTTGCATTAAATTAGATAAATATAAATGCAAACAATTTTGTAAGAATACCATTTTAAAGAATTGAGTTTCAGCTCCTTTTCCACTTTACTTTCCCACTTTGAACAGGAAATGGCAAGATTAAGACAGAAATGTTTCAATTTGCTCAAATGTAATATATGATTGTGACAGTCCTACTGAAGATTAACTTCTCTTTCAGTGTTCCTCAGAGCCAGTCATGAAGAAACACTCAATCTGAAGTGACACAGTATTTTTTTTTTTTTAAAGAAGTTGCTAGATTCTGGTCATGTTAAATCCTGTCAGCCTTGCAAGAACAGACTCGATGTGAAGATATCTCCTCTGCTTATTTGTCTTTTCTCTGAATTTAATACTGACTTTTAAAAGGTTTAATTTCCAGTTATTTCACCCTGTTGTACCAGAGGATAACTATCCATGCAAGGGAAAGAAATGAGAAGCCAAGAAAAATAGTATATAGGCAACCAATACCTCACTCTAAATTACTTGGTTCTCTTCTTCTTTTCTCTTTTTTTTAAAAAAAAAAAAAAAAAAAAAGGAGACATAAACAGGTTCCAGATTCTTAATATTTTATATGGATAATGAGCAAATCCTCACAATAAGAAAACCAATAGTAGAAAGCAAGTTGAATATAATTCTATAAAATTCTTTAAAGCCTAAAAGGCATGAATTTAATTATTCTTTTAAAATCATACAATTTACTGACACTAAATAGCCAGGATTAAAAAAAAAAAAAGAAACTAGACTGTTCAGTCAGGCCTAAAACATCTGTTTAAAGCTCTGGCTGCAGTTCAGTTAAGCATCTAAATGTGTGCTTAACTATTTATTTTTCATTTTTGTTCTGCCTTGGTGGGGACATATTTAGTTTGAACTGTGAAATGTGTTGCTTGCTGGATGGCTAAGCTCAATAAGGAAGAAAGAGCACAGAGATTACAAACAGCACCTAAGGTAAAAGAAGCTGAAAGCACTTTTATAGAAAGCTCTGCCTTTTAATATATATCTATGTGCCATGCAGCATTAAATCTTCTAGCTTTGCTCGTGACTAATCAGTAATATATATCCCAAGGACTTGGTTATCACTCTTGACCCTATTAGTTTGATTATCACATATAGCAGAGAGGCTGTGCTTCTTGCTTTTGCTGAAAATCTCCTATGTTAGAGGGGTAGTAATTTTCTTCAGACAAGAAAATTGCCCTTCAATAAATCAATAGCTAGTTCAGAAGGAGAATTTTGGGGTTCCCTGTCCTATTTCAGAAGTTCAAAATTTTTTTTAATCAGCTGAATCTTTATCATTGCGAAATTTTGTCTATGACCACTGACAAAATTTAGTGCACCTTCTCTTGAATATGCTGCTGTTGAACTAGCTTCACCTACATTTGTGTCCTTGCTGGGTCCATTTGCTAGACAATCAATAAAAGGTGTGGATGTTAGTTGAGTTCTGCTTTACCAATACTGTACTTGAATGTTTCTGTTTAAAATTTCTTTTTCATGTGTGAAGTTTCATTTAATTTGATTAACCTCTGGGCTAGGTGTTAACCTCATATTTGATGATCATTTTGGTAATTCTAATGCCGTCATTTCTTCTCTGAAGTCACAGACATATTATTGGATGTGTGTCTTCAGTTTACATTAAAACACCGACCCTCCTGTCTGGTGTACAGCTGGTAAGCCTTAGAAGTTAGGGGTTTAGGCAAGTACTTTACAACTACAGTGTATTTTTAATTTGAATATTTTCTTTTTGCAGCAGGCTCCACATTCATCTACTATTATCTGCAACCCCTAACATTCAGAAGCAGCCAGAGGTTTCCCTTGGCTGATGAATTGTACTTTCCTAGAAGTATGGCTCTTTGATACCAATGAAACTTTTGAGATGTAACTCAAGAACCAAGCAGATCTCTCTCTCTCCAGAAAGATACAATTTGTACCTGAAGACTTGGAACAGTATTTCTTCAGGGGCACTATTTCCATCAAAAATACCTTCTCTTCGGCTTAGTAATCTGATTTTGGTCTTCCCCAAAATTTTGTTTCACCTCTGCGGAGGGATGGACTTCCCAGCATCTGATTTCACTGGCATGAGTGCTTGTGTAAGTCAGTGAGGCAGCTGAGCCAGTATTTTGATCTCTTACCAAGGGTAAAAACAAAAACTGAAAAAGGTTTATTTTAGGAGTACAACAGTCAATGACTGCAGGCCATGTCTTCTGCTTGTCTATTTTTTAAATCATTCTCAGGATAACCATCTTGGACCATATTAACGTGATCCTGCTATGCAGCTCTAAGAGGGCCAGAATATACTCTCTATAGCTGTTTCCCAGGAAAGGTTTAACAGCCTTCTAGTACTACTTCTCTTTCTCGTTACTGAAAGTTATTAGGGTTTGGGTTTTTTTTTCCCTCATTCTTTTTTAAAGAGAATAGCTTGACAAACACTTTAAAATCAAGAAAACAATTTCACAGTAAATCTAGTTAATGGTACTAACCCAATAGAAAGAACCACAATTACATCAAATTATCTCCTTTTGATACTGACAAACAATGTTTTGAGAAAAACTTTCCTATCAAAGTTTGCTAAGATGTTTTGTCTTGTACAAATTAATTTGTGAAATATGAAATAGATTGTTTTGCTCAACCTGAGATGTCTCCATTCCAGTAAGATCCATGGTACCTTTGTTTACGTACCTAAAATAAAAGCCACCTTTCTTTGTTCTTTCCCATCCCAGTTGCTTTTCAAGTGATTTTTTTTAACTGGTAGAAAGTGATATTACAGCTGATGCTACCAGTAGCGATAATGGATTTAGAAAGCTAATT
>NW_010119649.1:0-6120 GCF_000699245.1 Pterocles gutturalis | reverse complement strand
TAGGGAAAAAAACAGTAGCTGTCCATTTTATGGGTATATTAATTTAATGTAGTTCCTTAATCTGAAATGTTTAAATATGTAGCTCAAAGACCACATCAGTGAACTCCCTGATTCTCTGTATTTTCCTATTAAGACACTTGAAACTTTTATGAGGATTTAATTTTTCCTAACAGAAGGAGTTAAGTTCTGCCTAAGACTGAAAACACAAGTACAAAACCTTCTGGTGTTACAGATGTGTGAAGTGTTGTGTGGTAAGAAACTGAGCATATGAAATGAACAGAAATGGCACTTCTGTTGTAAAGAAGTACTGTATTGGATACAAGCAATTTCATTCAAGCAGGTTCATTCCATTATTTAGGCTTCAATCTGTAGTGGATTAAATAGAAACACTAAAGGTTCAAGGCTCAGTTGTTTTCCATGCAGTGTTCTCACGGAAAAAAAATAACAGGGGTCTCACACCAGGAGAAATCAGAGTTTGTAAGCTGTAGCTTTCATGCTGCATGACTCAATTTCTCCTTGAAGTCTATGTTGGATTTGGGCACAGGAGTTGCGATCCTTTTACTTTCAGGAGACTTCTTTGAGCTTACACCATCATTTGAATTTGGAACTTTCATATGACTGATCAGGAAAATTCAAATGAACCAGTAAAAACAATATGACTGTATCCCTGAAAAAAATATCCAGAAATTCCTGGGCATTTTTTTCCAGTGTACTGTATACAATTTTGTTAGCTATTGATGGATGATGGTTCAAGTCTCAAAAAGCAGATTTAGGAAAAGAAGTGATTCTTATGCATTGCTGTACAAAAGAACAGAGACATAGATGTTGTGTTACAGACCATGAAGTGGTAAGGAAAATCTTTTGGTGATTTTTAAAGAAAAGGTAGGAATGGAATAGCCTAGTTGCTTTGTAATGTATTGATGGAGCATTGCTCTTTGACACTCTATTCACAGAGTTTGCATTAGCGGTTTTACCTTCTTACACGAAAAAACAGTCTGAATATCTGTTGGGTAATATGGAATGTAGGGTATGTGACGTGTACTTCCAAGGAAGTTTTATTTCATGGCATGAAAACTTTCTCCGACTAATTGCAGCAGCACTGCCAATGCGCTTCTGACTTGCCTGTTAATTCTAACCACTATGAAGTCGATTTTGGTAGCATGTGATAGCAATTAGATCTCATTTTCATATTGCCTTTGACAAAAAAATTAAGGGTTTACTCTGTCTACAGCAACATGTTGTCACAGACAATAATTCCTCCATGTTCATTAACTGAAAACATTAATTCAAGGATTTAACCAGACTAGCTCTGAGAAAGTAAAACTCTTTAAGGTGCAACTAAGCATATTTGTAAAATGATTTTTCAAAAAAAATAAGACTAAAATGGAATCAACATCCCCTTAAAATTATTTTATAATTTTTGCTGTAATTCCAAACACCTTGAAAATTATTCATAAAAGCCAATTAAAAGCTAGCCTGTTGTCTCAGCAGGAGGGATTCATATCTCCCTTCAGCACAATTCTTATTGAGGTATGATGAAATGGAGTGAGGTAAAGAAATAGTGAGTTTCCAGACTTAAAAGTGACAAAGTATCTCGTTATTCCTCACAGTAACTGAAGGGGAAAAATCAATTAGAATGTCTCTGCATCTAAAAATACAGCTCATGCCTCTGCAATGGTGTGTGATCACCAGAGCTGAGCAGATGAGAGAGCAAAGACGGCATGGGAGACCGGGGAAGCGATCACCAGAGGACACATTAGAAATTTAGCAAGCTGAGAGCAATTTCAATTAGAAAGGAAGGAAAAAAAAAAGTTTTGATGTTAATCCATTCATACTTCACCATTTGACTTGCAGTCAGGGTCACCCACTTTGTAGCTTACTGAGAGCAGGGAAAAATTTTTATGCCTGATTCTGATATCTCATCATGTTGAAGCAAACCGTAAATTAATCCAATAAAATGAGCACAGAAGTATTTGTACAAGATTAGTGTAAAAATCAAGCCCTTTATACTCAGTGGTATTTCTGTGACATAAATCTGTCGGATTTATGGCTACTTCTTTCAGACATCCATCAATTCTTTGGTCAGAATTCATTCAAAGTAGTTCCTTAAGCATCTGTGAGCCATTTTGTTCTTGGCCGCCTCTTCTTCTAAGAGGGGAGTCAAGACCTTCCCTTCCCTTCCTGAGGGGGATATATTTATCTTAGGCAAACTGTTTCATGCGAAGTGTTTGGTTTGAATTCTAGGTGAAAGGATCTTGATTCTTGCTGTTTTCCAACCAGGTCAGTCTGTGCAATTAAGAGTACAAAGCAAAAGGCCTGCCCCAATAATCAGCCCCACTCTTTGCCTATGATCACTGCAAGCATTGACTGCAAAGGAATGACAGGGCTGCTTCTGCTCTCCCTGTACTGCAATTACACTTTGCTACAGCAGCGTTAGGACATTGAATACTCTTTAACTCACTCTGCGGAAAGTGTGGGCATTTTGTGTAGAAAATTCAAGGGATGCCGTTCTGTGGTGGCCAGGCAAGGCATAAGTAGTTATTTTAGAGCTCGACACCTTGCCAGTTTAACCTAAACTTCATTTTAAGCACACTGCTAAATTAGTAGAAGATACTGAAGTGCTGCATATCCTGTCTGGCCACCAGATTTTGTTCATGCAATTTTGATAACGTTTCTTTGGTCTTCAAGAAATATTCTCACCTTGCCTATGCTCCTCTGCAACAGAGTTCGTCTCCCCTTTTTACATTTCACTCACGCCCCCATCTGCAAAACGAAAGGCTTGTTACTTTCAGAAATATAACTCAGAGAAACCCATTTTCTCTGTGAAGAAAGACAGCTAAGCCAGGGCCATTAAAAGGTTGAGTACAAGGCAGCAAAACTACATCTCTGAAGAAACATCAGCCACCTTGAAATGCTGTGCACAGGGTGAAACTCCTGCAAATTGCTATTTTCCCCCTGACTTAATTGCTACTTCACTCAACCAGAGGAGGATTCATTTTTTCATGTTTTTCTGTTTAGTCACTAACAAAAGCCTTTTCTGGTCTATGTCTTAAACATGTTTTCTCTGTAAGCAGGGAAGCATAAGCCTTAATCTTTTCATACTCCTTATTGTTTTAATGATTTATTTTTCTTTATCAAGAAAAAAAAAAAAAAGCTTGTGTTTTTGAAAAAAAAAGTGCTTGGAATTGCGTTAGGTTTTGTAAGATATGAAAGTGGATCTGTTAAAACATGGAGCGGTCAAGCACGGCTGCCAAGCTTTTATAGTCACAAAGGCAGCTTTATGTTATGTTTATGTTATGAAGAGCATTCACTTGAATCCCTCCACGGATTATTGCAGAGAAAGCAGATATTAAACCCTCTGTGTCAGAATCAAGGTGATTTAATGGTGAGTTCGTAATGGCTCCTCTTAATATTTTTCTGTGCCCCGGAGACTAGGGATCTGGGCGTATTGCCTTCAGAGAGGACGATTCAATTTTTGGAATGATAGCATGCATCACAACTCCTTTTTTTCCCCCCATTGAGTTATAGGAAGATCCCCATTCTCAGAAAGGAGGGCAATCTGCTTAAATAATAAGCGGTGGGAAAGTAGTTTATGATTCAAAATCAAGTTTGGAATCTGTGCCAGGGAGCCAAAAGCTGATTAGTTATATATCCTTAATGGGAAATACAAATTGGGGGAATCCTTGCTAGCTGTTAGAAGCACAGAGATACGACTTATTTTCTTTTTGGGGGGCTTTTTATTATCATAAACTCCTTGCAGTTTCAGCAGAAGCAATATCTATAATCCCCTGAGATTTATGCTTTTATTTTAAATTTCAGCCCTCATGGTGTACTGGCATCTATAAACTTCCCTAGTCTGCAGAAGCATTCTAACTTCAATTCACTACTTCATCACAATAAAATTTATTTCAAGGTACATTAGGCTTCTTCAGCCAGAACACTAATATGATGTTTGTTTAAAAAGAACAAACAAATGAAAAAAAAAAAATTGTGATCAGAGGGACCTCCCTTTCATTCAGCACTCAGTGAGCTGAGACTGTGTCAAAATCTCTAGCTGGCTTCAGAGTTATTAGCTTTGTTGTGCTCTGCCCTCTGCTTTAAATGTATTGAAAGAGTAGGAAGAAAGTGATTCATGTAGTTTTAAGGGCAAACCTGATGTCAGAAAAATATGTCAAGAAAAAATAATTCAAAAAATAACAAAAAGTTAACAGGGTAATCCCGCCTGGCAATTTCTAGTTACTCCTGTTAATTGCAGGAACAGATGGCAGAGCCTTCAAAAGAATGTTTATATATATATGTCCACACACATATATACATATATACGCACACATATATAACAAAGGTGATGATAATCTCCCTTTTGTCTTTTCTCTGTATATAATTTTTCCAAAAACGGATCTGTCCATCTCTTCAGTCAACTCCCTCTGTAAATGTATAGTATGTTGTTAACTCTTGGATATAGAAATACAGGTCTCAAAGGCCAAATTTTTATCATCTTTATTATGGGAGTAATTTTTTAAAATAAATAAAAAATAAATGGTACCAGATTCTAATCATAGTTGGTTTTAGTATAAAGGAGAAATCTTTAAAGTGTAATTCTAGAATTTTGCTAAATGATATGGTAATTTAGAAGTGAAATTTATCCTGAAATACTAAGAAAAGCAATCTTGTTTGAAAGCAACTGAGGAAAATTGTTTTCAAAAGTTTATTTTAGTTTTTACCTGAAAATGTCCATACATATTAATTGTACATTTGCAAATTATCTGTGCTGATGAAAACTGGAATTTTCATAAAGAACAACTAATATCCAGGTGTAATCCATCATTTATCTGATCAAAAGATATATGTGCTACAAATTCTGAGATGTACCTTAAGGTGTCTTACTATGTCCACATTAAATTAGCAGATATTCATGCAAGATCAACTACAGAATTTATTTTCCAATATGCACAAAAGATGCATCTTGTGTTTCACCTATGTAAGTTAAAGAACAGGTTTTAACTGTCTCTAAAATCATATCTCAAAACTGAGTTTTTTTATTTGTCAATTGCTTTCTCTTGTATGGCCATTTTGAAAGCAGGCTCTGTAAACACTATACAAGAGCCCAAAATCAAAGTAAATTTCTGTCTCCATGCTAAGACTTCTGAAGTAGGAGACCTGCATTCAGAATTTGATCCTGGACCTACTGGTGTACACTGGCTTTGCCAAACTTTGAGTATAGGAATGATTTATGTCAGTTGATTGAAGATAACTTGAAATGCAGAGAAAAGTACATTGGATGCCACTTTGACATAAATACTTTTCTGATCCAAAAAAGCCTGTTAAGAGTGCATTAGTAAAAAATGAAATGAGGGCATTCAGTCTGTGAAAGCAAACAAGAGGAAGTAATTAGTTCACTAAAATCCTATAGTGCATCATTTTCTCAATGGACCACATAGGCATGCAAAACAAGCTTTTTTTCTGAAGTTGTTCTTCTCTACATGATTTATGATTTTGTAAGACACTAGGATGTCATTCTGTAAAAAAAAGGTCATTTCCATATATGTGACACTCACAAACTGCATCAAGTGAAGTACTAGTGAAAAATGTGATTTTATTTCTCAGGAAAATAGCTGTCAGATTATGCCATTCTTGATATCTCATATTCCATAATCACCTTCTTAAACAGGTTGCAACCAAACTGCCCTTGTGAATTGTGTAGAAGACTGATCAATATGTTCATTGCCTTGCTTATCTGTGAAAGGCAATCTCATTTTTGGTTTAAAAGCAAAACAGAGACATCCACAAATCCTCTGGCCATTTATTTCCATACATTTTAATTGAACATTTAAATGGATGGTGCTCAAGGCCAGGCTGGATGAGGCTTTGTGCAATCTGGTCTAGTGGAGGGTGTCCCTGCCCATGGCCGTGGAGTTGGAGCTCGATGATCTTTAAGGTCCTTTCCAACGCAAACCATTCTGTGATTCTATTTATGCATATTGGCCTCTCAGAGCTCCATACTGACAGCAAAACTCCTTTCAACTCTCTAAGCTATGAACTCTTGTTTCCAAAGACACTGCATCTTCACTGGGATTCTTCTTCAGAAACTATGGCAGTTTGATTCCCAACCCCACCCCACCT
>NW_010119648.1:0-18640 GCF_000699245.1 Pterocles gutturalis | reverse complement strand
TATATTAAAATAAATCTGTGAAGCTAACTTCCCTAGTAATTAAAATGCTTGTTATTTCACAACAGTCTTTACTTGAAAGATAAAATAGTGTTTGTGGTATGGGATATTTGACTGATATTTAACATGTACCTGAACCAGCAGAGTTATTGGTCCACTTTTATCCACTTCCAATATTTCACCGTTCTTTGTGCCCACTAAAATATGACCATGTCCTAAAGATATGGCACGTATAGAAGGATTATCTTCTAAGAGGAGACCTAGAACGTTAAAGTGTTAGAAGACAGGAAGTTCTCAAGTATGCCTGAAAGAGGATTTTTCACACATATGCATATGACATTCCCACTGGGGAAAAAGATACTTAGTAGTAAACAAGTAAAAACATATTCCTGAATGGAAGATCTTCTATGTTTTGCTTCATTTGGGAGTATGTAGCAATTACTCAGCTGATACTAATCTTTCATTCCAACCAAGTATCTCTGAAGTTTAACCAGCCTCACTCACTGGCAATGCCAGTGAAAAATGTGCATGTGAAGTAGCAACTATACTGCTACATTGCTAGCATTTATGGTACCTTTAAATCTAGCTTTTTGTTAAACAGATACGAGACTGTTCTAGTTAATGGGTGTTTCCATTCACTATATTTGAAAATCAAACCATATACATTGGAACACAGCAAATGTAATTTTAAGGTGGAGGATTTTAGAGTGGAGAGAAAAGGCTATCCAGAATGTCAAATAGGGAAAAAAAAAAATCAGCACTAAGATCAAGGCTAAACGGAAGAAATAGGAATAATAGGAATGGAAATGTTCTTAAATAATTTCAGAAGACATAGGCATTTACAGAAAATTAAGTCACAAAATGTACTAATACATTACAAAACTAATCACAATTCTGAATTCCTTTCCTCTTCCAAAACAAAAAAGATCAGACAAGGTACTTCATAATTAGAAATATAATTTTTAGTTGTCACTTAAAAAAAAAAAAAATCACCCAGGTGGTAAGAGACTCAAGGTTAAATCAATTAATTCAGGCAGATAATAAGGTAAATATTAGGATCTGCACCCACCAAATGTGGAAAGAGACACTACAACATACCATTTCCCTCCCAACAGAAAAGTGACTAATTTAGAATCAATAAAGCTTTAAAAAAATAATTTTTAGTATTCATTATGTCAAATGTGGATTTCCTCCTACTGGGGAAAGCAATTCCACAGAAAGTTTTCTAAAGAAAGTATTTTAAATAGAATGAAAAATAGGATAAAGCCTGTGTTACCTTTAGACCCAGGGGCCAAAGCAGCCCTTTTGATAGCATACGTTTTGAGACAACGTTCAAAGGTATCATCCCAGAGAGCTACTACCCCATCCTTTCCTCCCGTGACAAATCCCTGGGGGGGGGGGGGGAAAAAAAAAAAAAAAATCACAAGTTACAATCAATTATTATCATTCCTTAATTTTTCAGTGATTTCTGCCAATACTGCACATAGATTATATACAACACTGTAATGCACAGAACTACAGATGTTAGAAATGAAAAGATCAGAGGCAACAAAATGACTGAATTCTCCTGACGAAGGCAGCACAGTTCTGTACAGTCCATGTACACAGGCTGGACTGAAAAGTTCTAACCAACCAGCTTCTACGATATTACAAAAACAATTTAACTGACATACTTAAATGTTTTTCTTGATATTTAGCCTCAATATCCCTTTGGCATTTCACCTCATTACTCCAAGCCAAACTTAGTACCACTCACAAATATGATTAGTGCTTAAATTGCTCAAACATATGCAGATTTGTGCCATTCTGTCTTAAAAAATTATTTACAGCTATTTAACGAAGCAAGAGGTATACTTAATACTGAAATCATTAGTAGTTTCCTTTGGAGAACTTAGTTCTTGCAATATGAATAACACATGATCTCTCCAAAGTTATTAAATTGAAACTCAGATATGAGAATGTGGAGTAACTTGGTCTAACCTAGCAAAACAAAAACATATACATAACTTCAAATATACAAGTAATCTAACTGGAACATCCATTCACATTTAAGCACATGCTTAAAGGATTTCCTGAGTTAAAAGAGGTTGAGAATTAGGAAGGAGCATTCAGTGATCTACAGACTGGATGCTTCTACTAGTAGATGGTAATTACAGCACAAAATAGTAAGAGTATGATCTTCTTCCTCTCTTACAAGCTCACATATTTCATTAAACTTATGGATGCTTAAATCAAAAAGTACTTCTACTTATCATAAGTTACTATCATTTCTTTAATAAGAGGCCATGAAAATTATGAAGTAAGATGTCACTGGACCACAAGGGTTTGAGAAAAAGCATGCTATATAACAAGAATTAGAAACATGCATAAAACACTATTTTGAATCTCGACCTCACAAGGCTTTTCTGTAATGGAAATAAAGCCCTGGAGTTTGGGAAAGGCCTAACTTCACAGACTTTTTTGCCCAGACATCAAAAAACAGTGAGCAGTTTATTTACTTTTTCCAATGCGTGCATGCTGAACACAGGACCATCATGTGCTTTGACAGTTTTTATGAGAAACACATCTCTCCAAATACACACATCCCCCGTGGAAGTTCCAGAAAACGCCATCTCTTCAGTCCAGCCATATACTGCACACATCATTGTATCGGTTCTTCCCAAGGCACCTATGGAGCCCTTTCTCCCAATTAGTCCTCCGCCTGGTTCAAACCAAAAAAAAGTCATCAGATGTTTGCTTAGAATTATTTTCCAAAAACTACACAACCTTACTCAGAGCAACTAGTCCTTTTCTTCTGGTTTGCCCACGGTCCCCAAGAAAACGAGCCTGAGAAGAGATCTCACAAAATAAAATTTTTGTACTATTTGGCATCTTTCAAGGAAAAAAACCTTACGAGTTGAATCCAGATTTGAATATGTACACAGACATACAAAGAGAACATACATTTGTAAAACAACTTAATAGCTACCACACAGTTCATAGAAATTACTAATGAAATTATCTTGAAAGAAAAAAAAAAGTTTAAATTTGACATCCCATCCTTTTCACAATATGTTTTCAGTAAGAAAAATTCTAATTTTATTTTAGAGGTTCACTATATTGGCCTCAGGATAACAGAAATGTTACAGCTATATAAATTTTTAAATTCTTTAAAATACCATATCTAAGATCATTTGACAGGTATAACACATAGTAACTTCTGGCTAGAAAGCTGGATTTATATTTTCACAATGCTCAGAGGAACTTCATGCCATATAACACAGAAGCCCCTCAGGATCTGACACTTCATTCTGTTCTCGTACTTACAGAGGCGAGGTCTCTGAACTTCTCGGTCATCTCTTGGCACGGATGAAAATTTAGTCTAAAGTATACATTTTGGTGTCACTTCTCACATCAAGTGCACCTGCTCTAGTGCAGATTTCAGAGACTTGGCATTTGTTAAGGTGCACTGATACTCTACTCCCCACATTAACACTGCTAAGTGTGTTTCACTGCGACTGCCCTGCCAGCGTGCCACTGCAGTTTCACACAGATGGGCTGCAGCATCAGAGAAAGCGGATTCATGCTGACAGAGCAATGCCAGAGGCATTTTAAACTATCTCATTTCCTTATTCAAAATCACCATCTCCAGACTTTTACCATAGTTAAGATTTCTTTCTAAAGAATTTATAGTAATTTGTTCCATAAATATTCTGACACACTTTGTTTCTTCTATAGATAGCAAGCACAAGTGTTAAAACTAGTAATTTATATAGACTTCAACAGCTTGCTCTCAGGAAATCTTGATTAATTTCTGTTGGAGCCAGAACTGAGAAAACTAGTGTCATCTTTTTTTGTCACAGACTTTTCTCTCCACAATTAATCTTTATGAGGGACTCATGTGAATTGATGTGCATAAATTCTAGAGGAATAATTAGAACATTCTTAGAAAATAAACTAGTCTTGTGCAGCACATGTGTCTTTATATATGTTTTGAAGTTTGAAACAGTGAAGTTCACGCTAATATCAGGGAATGGATTTTTAGCGAGAAGTTTTACAAGCAGATAAAGCAAGCTGCTTTATCTTGGTTTTTAATTCTCAAGTTCAGAGGTATCTAAGCAAACAGGTCTCAACTGGCACATGTATTTTCTTCAAGTACTTTGTCTGAATTTTTGCATGTGGACTTTTATAACCTTAAATTTATTCATATTTGTGCCTCTTTATAACACACATGTTCGAAAGGTCCCTCTTCCAAAAATGGTTCTATGATTTTAGGCAGCTCTGTAACATTTTCAGATGTGCTGTATTATTATTAGATATAAAAACAGACTGAAGGAAATCCAGGGTCCTTTCTGCTTGTGTAGCTCTAGCTCCATGGCAAATTAACCTTAAAAAGAATTCCTGCTACTGCCATAATACCAATTAACATTATTTCTGCTAGGGCAAAGCTAACTTAGATAGATATACAAAGAAAACATTTGCCTTCAATGCATGAAATACACTATAAGTGTTGCAACATTTACACTTTAAGTAACAGAAAATGCTGTAATTCTGAAACGTTTCCTTACCTGCTCTACGCCAGAATTTCATGTGTTTAATTCCAACTGTAATCAATTTATCAGGCATATAAGGATTAATCTTAACAACAAAAATCTTATCTTTGCTTCCCCTGAAATGCAAAGCAAAATATTTTAAATAAAAATATAACTATTAGTATTTTTAAAAAGGTTTTGGTTTGGGGTTTTTTTTTTTGCTAATGTATACCTTCTCTATCTCGTTAACATTTACTTCCAAATCATTAACAATAATTTATTATGAGGAAGAAGAAAGCCAAAGAACTAACATCCTGAGTCCTGTTCTATTTTTATTACCCTTCAGTTTCCAAAACGAGTGAGTAATTACATTACTTCAGAAATCCACTAGGTGGCATTTTCTTTGCTAAAGAAAACATAATTGCATTAAGTTATGAATACGGCATTTAGACCTCTGATAGCTCATAAGGAAACTTAAATGTGTGAAGTTGTAAATCTTATTCAAAAGTCTCTCATTTTGAAAATAAATTGCCATCCTCATCCACCTTTTAATTTATTTTTCTAATTTTCTTGTTAGAATAAAGCTTACGCTGCTATATCAATTTTAAATGGGAATTTCAGCTGTTTCTAAACCTGTTGTGTGTTTTAGACGTCTTACTGTGCTTCTCTAAAACCAGTGCCTTGCTTCAGTCCTATAGTTTGAAAAACAGCTTTCAACTATGTTTGTTATCTATGCAAGGAAAGAAATGCTTACCAGTAGGTTTTTTTTCTTTAAAATGCAGAAGAGCCTCTAGTCCCTAATTTTTGCTCCCTATTCAAGAGTGGCAATGTCTTTTACCTTCTATCATTTTCAGATCACTAAATGAACTAGTAGCAAAAAGCATAAACCAGTTTCTTTCCCAACTCACACTGTAATCTTCAAAGTAAAGATGCTGCTCTCAAAATTTCTATTCCATTCCTCCGAGTAGGTAGGAGGAAAAACACTCCAGAAACTAAATCCAGTATAAATTGGGTAAAGCTTGATTAAAAAAAAAAGAAGTGAGACATGTGGGTTCAGAAAGTAGCAGGATTTAAAAAGAAAAAAAAAAAAGCTTAAAACAAAAATAATGTGAAAAGTAAACAAACAAAAGGCCCAAACCAGTATCTTCAGAGAAGCAAAGCTAACTGGGCTTCTGACAAATAACTGGGAAGGGAGCACTCTTCTTTACCTACATCATCTATTCAGGATTTTCATTCCTCAGTGCACAAGAAACTCAAAGCATGTTTAAAAAGAAAATGAGATTAAATGTCATTGAAGAGCAATAACTTAATGGATAAAAAGGAAGTTTATACTTTTTAAATTGTATCTGCAGAGAATAAATCCCTTTCAAACCTACTAGAACAACATTTAGAGTATACATGAATCCAGAGAGGAGAAAAACCAACTCACGTTACTGCTCTGTTTAAAGCAACAGGACCTTAGAAACAACAATGTCAAAGGTTTCAAAAACATTGTTCAACATTAGAAATAAGATTCTATCTTAAAGATTAAAACTCTATTTGATAAGAGTATATGAAATAATCTGTGCAGAATCAAAGAAACTTCCAAAATATTTAACCTTTGGAGATTATTTAGTCCAACTCCCTGTTCAAAGTAGACTAACTTCAAAGTTCGATCAGGCTACTCAGGTCTTAGAAAAAGGAAAGAACCTCCAAGAAAAGAGAACTGAGCAAAACAACGGCTAACTACTATCCCAAGAAAGATGTGACCTCTGATGAGAAAGATCTGAAAAGCAGAGCATACATCACCATCTCTGGGAGGGCCAACAGAAGTGCATGGAGCGAGTTTTAAAGAAGTTATGTCAGAACACATCAAATAAATGTAAATAAACTTTGTCTTCTATGTCTTCTTTCTTCAACAGCTGAACTGTCACTATAGTAATTCTTGTTGACTCTATGAGAGCTTCAGTTTCTTCTTCCAAAGTTATAAGGCTGTGATAACTGTTATCACCTGTATCACTTAAGTGATAGAAACTGCTGGTTTATTAGAGAACTATTATTCTTTAATTAATGTGTTTTGCTTGTTGTCATTTGAGAGTAAATTTAGGTACAAATTTTAAAACAAAGTTAAATTCCTACCTTACTGCTGAAAGTTTTTCTCCTTTCTTCCAATCCCAGAGTACAATGGCGTGATTGTCATCTATTCCAACAGAAGCCAATCGTTTCCCATCCGCTAGAAAAATAAATTTATGATTAAGAAAGTAGATAGATAACATTATGTTGCAATAATTAGAAACCATATTAAAGAATATTATAACTTCACAAATATTATAAGAAGAATGTACAAACAGGCAAATAATTGTATGACGTGCTTAGAAGCATGTCTGTTGTGTGTTTGCTTTTAAGCTTGAGTGGCCATTTGGATGGGAGGTCAGGACTTTAAGTTACCCTGTCTAAAAATTGCACTTAGATCCTCTGTGTTTGTGTCAAATCTTTTGTTCAGCTAGTTGCTGACACATTTGCACAAAAACCTTCATCACAGGTTGTACTGTGAGAATTTTCTGTTCACTCTGAAAATCCCTGTTCATTTCTAAACTAGAAAGCACTGAAGCAATACCATGAAGTTCATTAAATACCCTTAAACTTAGTAATAGCGTGAAGTCTTTGAGAAGCTCTGACACATATCCCACATTAACCCGAAAGAAAGAAGTTATTTACGCTCACTTGTGATCAACAACTTTCTGACATGTATCCATCTTTGAAATTGCTATGCATCCATGCCAGAATTTGGGAAATGAGATTCACATCTTGAAAAAGGAGAACCAAAGAAAGGTAAGAAGCTTCAAAGACCCTAAACTACTCATTTTTGTGATCACACATCTTCACTGTGGGGTTAGAGATCCTATCTAGTATATCAAAACCATTAAAGAAAGAATAGAAGCCAGTGGAGAAGAGGAAATGTAACACTGGTACAGGAATTCAATGTAAGGGGTGCAAAAACTCTCAGAAGACTTAACTGACAGTCTCTTACGTTAGTATAAGGTGGAGAGAGAGGCTGGGTTTCCACTCAGAACTCCTCCATAGCTGGACTTCCTGAATTTATCAGTGTGCTACCCAATTGGTTTGCAGGACTTAATTTTTTAACAGTGCACACCTGGACAATTTGCTCAAAAATTTGCTTACACAGTTGTAATGCAGACACAACACTTAAGATCTGTGCACCTACCTCATACAACCAAAAGAAATTCCAAAGTGATCAGTTCAGCTATTAAAGAGCACGGAACCTGTTCTTGCATCTCCTGATGCGAAAGACTACAGAGGAGCTCTTTTTAATGAATGATCACTTTAAGAAAGTCTCTCTCATTCGACATTTATCACTGGAGAACTTTTTTAATACAAAAATCTTCAGTGTAAAGGAATTCCCAATTGCTCATTAGAACTGATTAGCTTGTATTTTCATAAAGAAAAGGAAAATTGTTTATAAATAAATAAATACGCATTACCTGAAAAATCAACAGCACAAACACCATACTGGTGATAGCCCTTTAATACTGAGAGTGGTTTTATTGTTTCTGTGTCCCAAATGTGTATTGAGGAATCTCGACCAACCTGAAAGTACACATATTTATAACCATTTTTTTTATTTCTCAGTTACTTCACACAGCTGTTTAAAAGTATAAGATTGGCAAGTACTTTAAAAAAATGTTTGAAAAAAGTTACAGTGATAAAATTTTCCTAGTATTACTTCTCTCTGGTTTTACCAATACCACTCCCCAGCTGGCTCATTCTTCCTTCCAAAGAACGCGGGGATATTAATCACAATTAGCTAGAGTCCTCTTGTGGGGGAAAATATTTTTTTTTTTAAAAAGGCCTTCATTGATTGCACTGTGGCATATTTATTACATCAAATATCAATCATTCCCCATCTAAAAATAAAAGGTTATTTTATTACTAGTATGCAAGCTACTCTATATTTGAGAAATCAAGGGGACTTCTGTTGCTTTCTGGTGTCATTACAAGTGCCTACAAGTCAGAGTCTAATGTATTGATCAATACCTGTGGAGGAATCTCCACTAGAGCTGTACTAATGCAGGTAACTAGAACTTGGTAAGAAATGGAATATAGTTTATTCTTTTCAACTATATACAAGCATTATTAGTCAATATTTACAAAAATACTTGTTATTCCAAAGGTTTTGCACCTCAGTACACAAGAAAGGGCTGTAAAACCAGAACAATCTCCTGTGTTTAACACAAGAGGCAGGACTCAAGAAAACTAGGATACATTTCTGGTTTTGACAAAAACTTAATATGTGATGTTTGCCAAGCCTTTTGTAACATCCAATATCAGGAAAATCTGAACTAGTGTTGCATGCGGAATTTGATTACTGCATTAACTAATTTCTGCAGATAATACAGTAAACAACAGTACATAATATGTATATATAAAACAGTACGTTATGGTGTGTATCTTTCTGTTGATAGCATAAGGTAATTTAAAATACAGTAAATCCAGGCACATTTTTATTCATAGTCTTTACTACTCCAAAACTACATAGAATCAGTTCTCACATTTAGGGTTTTAATCTCTAAACTAACTGCAAATTGATATTAATCTCAAACACTTTTACACAAATTAAGGGCATCATGAGCAAAAGGTTATTTCTATTAAAATTTTCCATTTATATGTTCTCCAACTTATTATATAACAAGAATGATAAGAACTCGACGATCTTTAAGGTCCTTTCCAACCATAACCAGTCTATGATTCTATAAGAATAATAATAATTTAAAACCCCTGAAACATCAAACCTTCAAGTCCAGATATATGAACATTTATGGGAAGAGATGTTTGTCAGTGAAAAAAATTTATCTAAAATTAATCTCTGGCAAAAGATAAAATGAACTATTATAAATACTTTAGCAACATACATACCTGTGTTGCATGCACAAACAGTAAACAGTCTGGCTATAGGTGATAACCAAAAACATAATGCATGAAACTGAAATGCCAGAATGTAACAACTGCTAACTTCATGTTATGTAATAATACATGAATGTAATAATAACACAGCTAATTTCACAACTAAGATACTAAAATAATATATTTTAATTGCACATCTCCTCCACTTGTTATCATGAAGAAGCAATGTAATGTTGAAAAAAACATGAATCTATTCTTAAATAAAAAGAGGTTCAAAAACCTGTCAACTAAAGACTCTTATCAGAATTAATATAAAGAACTGGAAAAAACACTTAAGTTGCAGTTTTTTAACATGATTCCATCTGCAACAGTCCTTCACCTGAATAAATGTAGACTGGACTTCCTTCCTCCAAAATATGCTTTTCTAAATTCACCAGTAACAACTTCAGATTCTTACTGCAGACAAACACGCATCCTACCTGGCCGGTTGCCACATAGTCCTTTAAAGGATGAATAGCAAGGCAAAGAATGTCATCATCATGACCTAGATAAAAGCGCTGTGTGTTCTGCTGTCGATTGTACACCACTCCTACTGCTGCAACATGGTATACAATTTCACCCGTCTGAGTGTAAAATAAATTGCTTCGACAGTCGTAACCTCTGTAACTAATCAAAGATAAAAAGTTTGTTCATCAAGGTCATAACCATATATACTGACATTTTGAGATAAAATTATGCAAGCTGCATTTTGCACATGTAAAAACTCAGATTACTTACCAATTATTATTTTGGTGTTTTAAGATTATTAACATATTTTCCCAAAGGAACACCCATTTATCGCTTTGATTTACTATTCAGACATCAGTACTACCAGCATTAGTTAGAAAGTGGCTGCTGTTTAACAGTTACTCTCCACAACTATTTTGGAAGAGGAAGTAATAGCTCGTAGTTTTTCCAGACCACATGGAGAATTCGGGCATGCAACATGTATTTAAATGAAATAGCCAAAACTAATATTTTGAACATTTTCTATCTCTTACTGCTCAAAAATCACACAGCAAAAGTTTCCACAAGAACATGGACATCACAGATATCATAAAACTGAAAGTTTCTGGAACCTTGCTAATAGAAAACAAATGCATAAATTTTCTTCCAGATCAGTTTCTTTTTAAAGAAAAATCTGTCTCCTTTCTGTACTGATACAGGAACCGGCACGAGTAGGCCAATTCCCCACTGAGGTCTATATGCACTGTCACAGTACACACGTTTCTTCCTAGGTGTGATTAAGATTCAGTACCCCATAAAAACCAAAGGTGGCATTTTTCAAAAAGGCTAGGGTCCTACTTTTACAAGTAATTGAAGAGGTTCAGAAACCTAAAAAACATTACACAAACAAGCAAGTGTTTTTAATAATGCTATCCTTGGCACTCAATGGAGATAATGTCTAAATATGCGCAACCTAAATGAATTCCTTCCTTTCTTCTGATATAAACAATACTTCATTGTGGTGGGTTAGCCTGTTTCGTTGGTATTAATTCTCCACCTAACCTCTTTCTGTTCTTTCTTCTGTTCTTAGAGATCTTCACTAAATCAACTTTTTAACTATATACAAAGATGCAAGCAAAATCTGGTTACATTTCTAAATATATAGTTAAACTTACAGGAAGGGAATGACACTTGAACGTGTTTGAATTGGCCATGAATTGTATTTATTTAGGGATCATAAGGCTCTAAGTATTTTTGCACCCAACTTCTAATTGAACTAGTTGAAAAAAAAGCCCTGAAGATTATCAGCAACTCATTCTTGGCAAACAAAATAACAAAACTTTCATCATCAGCAACTGCAAACTAACAGAAATCTCTAATTTCTGTTATACTTCTCACGATATTAATTTCTTTGCTTAATTAAAAGCATGTATCATCAGAACGAACTACATTATTTTTAAGAAGAAAACAAATGCAGGACCTTTTTACAACAGTGCAGGTCTTTAAACTATCACATAAGACAAAGATACATCTATACACATACCAGTAAATGTCATACACAAAATGAGTGGGATAGCATTAAGACAACTACTGCATATGAGACACTTAAAAGGTTTAAATGACACAGAAATGATGCAGTTCAGGTAGAAAAGTCTTTCCTAAAATTATACATAGCTTTCCCTGCATACACGGTGCAACCGTATGCACTGATCAAGTGATGAATCTTTAAGGCAGCTGACCAACCTTAGCTTAATGAATATTATTCTGAAAACTCTAGCCATGGATCCATATCCACAAATATGGATTCATATTCACCTGCGCATCACTGGAAAACACCACAGCACGTATCTGCAGCAGGTCTGAACATGCTGTATTTCTGTTGTCTCACTTACACTACACACAATGGTACTTATGTCAGATCATACATGATTAGAGAAAAATTGCTAAAATAATCTCAGAAAGTCTTTAAACAGATCAGTGGATGGTCTAGGTCCATTTGTCTCCATATGCAGAATGTTGCATTTTCCCTTTTTGAAGTTCAGGAGATTCCTCCCTGCCCAGTTCCCTAGCCTGTCCAGGTCCATCTTGAAAACAGCACAGCCATCTGGTGTACCAGCCACTCCTACCACTTTTGTATTTTCTGCAATAATGTGATGTCCAAAGCTGGGTCTCATTAGATCACAAACAAACAAAGTGAATTTAAACCAGCAAAAACTGTGATAGCACAGAAATAAAAGCTTTTCAATAAGTCTCCCTCCAACCCACTTAGATTGTTACTCACAGGTAGGTTCTTAACTTCAGTTTTGGTCCCAGTCCAGCAACTTTTCAGTGTCTCCTGAGTCACTGTCCCTTCAACGTCTCTAGAAAAATCTCTCTTCTTTTCATTAGCTCTGAGGGTCAGCTATTTGTCTGCTTCCTGCTTTTTTCAAAGTGTCCAACAACTGAGAATCACAATACAGGTGCAGACTCCACTCATGCTTCGCTCTCCCTCCACTCATATCCTTCACTAACAACTTCCCCCAGTAGCAACACATGTGGATGTTCTGAAGCTGATTTCTGCATGACCCAAAGTGTTACCTGCTTGCCCTGCCTGGCTGTATCCTCCTTTGATGTCCAGCCACTAGTTTTTAAAGGGATATAATATAGCGACCTGCAGTAACCGTGAAGAAAGAACAAAAAATAACCTATCCCAGTATGCAACATCAACAGTTTAAGGACATGACAACACTCACTGAGGGGCAGGGATTACAAAGGCAGGCACAGTGCCAAAGAAGAGATCTGGACCCATTGCTGCTCAGACATCATTTTCTCATGCTTCCCTCTGCACTGTGCTCTGTTAAAATACCAGATTTCCTTTGCAAGTGCAGAATAATAAAAAAAAAGCTGAATATGAGCATATTTTAAAAAGTGGTTTCAAAAATATGTATGCTGAAAGAAAAAATGCTTTAGAAATACTGGACACAGCAATTTCTTACAAGCTTAATAGTCACCTATGAAAGTAAAAAGCATTAAGGCAGCAAAAGGGCCTCTGATCCTTCTACCCATGATGCAGAAATTTAGAATTTTCCTGGCTCTTGTCATAACAATTGCCTATATACCTTAAGTGAAGCATAGTGAAACTGAGTATGTTAATGCCATATAGCACAGGACTACCCAAAACATCAAAAATGTATCTAGGCTGCAGGAAAATAGTTCTTATTGCTCATATGTATAACTTCTTATGACCAGAAGTTTGGATTTTAGTTCACTTCCTACAATTATTAAAAAAAAAAAAAAAAAAAAAAGGTGTACAATCGGTTGTTTACAATTAAAATAAAACATTTTGCCAAAATATCAAGCAGTGCAAACAAAGACATTCTGTAACCCAGTTAAACACATCTGGTCTTTCCCACATGCCAGTTTACTAACTCCCAGACTACACTGGTACTTTTTACCAGAAGGATAAAGTGATGGGCTTCGACAGTCCAAGTAGAGACAAAAAGCAGCATCTTTCAGTACAGAAGATCATCCCTGAGAATATGCTACACAGTTTGACAATTCTTGTATCTCCATATTATTAAACCAATTTAGAACTGAGACTATTAGCTAATCTCAGAAAAAGCATGAAGAGAAACAATTCATTCACATGCAGAAAACAAACCAGACGAGTAAGTTACAAGGCATCTTAATTAGCAACTAGAAACTAAATAACAAAAGGAAGTTCTGCATCACACTTACTGGATAACATATAGGGCACAATAAACATAACAGTACATTCTGCAGTAGCTGATGTTTTCAAATGGTCTTCAGCAACAACTAATCAAACCATCAATCCAGGACTGACTCAAATTAATATGACAGTAACTTTCAGAAGAAAAGACAGCTACCTCGATGCTATGTAGGAAAAAAAATTTACTATTACCAAGGTCATGAAGAGCAGGGACTGGATTCAGTTTGGGATTAAGACATGTAAACATAGGTGTTCACATGTGTGTTAGCCATATTAACACCTACATTTTAATCAAGTGTTCTAGTCATTACAGTCAATGGAACCTGCAGGGCTACTCAGCTGACCAACCAGTCAGCATCTAAATTTACTTGAGCCAAATCACTCCTTATGCTCCACCGACTACTGACTGGATCTCCATTGACTGTGATGGGAAGTTTAGATACACACATAAACCCACCTACCTTTAGGCACACAATTGTAAATTCTTTAATCTGAAACTGGATCCTACCTACAGTTGCAAGTTACACCCGTACAGACAACAAAGGGGCAACTTCCCAAGTAGTTTCCTCTCTGGGAAGAGAGTTTATAGTTTGTCTGAGGCTGGGTTTCAAAATTTGTGTGTTACTCTTCAAAGAATATATGGGAAATTTCCAAACATAGTGCAACCCTCCCCAAAAAATCTCCAGAACCACCAAATGTCAGAATAAATATGGTGGAGGTCAGAGTCTTTAGTACAAAGGTAGAGATATTTTTAAAAAAATACTTTTGCACGACAACAGTGTTTTCTCAGGAGGACGCACTCATAGCCTACTCCCTTCACATGCTGTTTGTAGTCCTCTGGTAGGAAACCATGCAGGGTGTCATATGACTCTCATTTAAGAGCCTGAAAAATCCCATGTCATCCTGAAACCATAACCAAATTTTATCTTAAAAGGTCACTTCAATGAATATCCTGAAACTCAAACTAGATTTTGCTTAAATCCTTTGAATACAAAAAAGCCCCAAAACCAAAACAAAACAAACCCACCCCAAAACATTCTTCTGAGATCAGCAGCATAGCTTTGAGAGAATATAGGACATAAGTCTTATATATTTGCATCCTTATGCCCTGCGCCAGCACAACAAAAGTATTAACAAGCATCGAGTCTCAGAAAGGGGTTCCTCTGAATATCTCAAAAGACATATTCTTTTTATGTTTCTGAACCACCACCACCACTGTCAGAGACATGGAAGAAAGAAAATATAGAAATAGTCAAAAAGAGGCCAAGCTAGTACACCACTTTAATAACAAGTGTCTGATCATGATTGCATCAGATCTCTTAGAGAAAGATGCACTTAAAGATGAACCTGTTAACAGAAGTTGCTCTCTCATCTGTATTAGTCAGTGGCTGGCTCACATACTCAGAATTATTGTTTTTATCCCCCTCCAAAACAGTAAGCAACCAGAGCTTTAAAAGATTTCTTACAGGATATGAAGAGATTTTTTAATGTTCATCTTTCAAGGCAGTTGACAAATTCAAAACACAAAACCAATCCGCTCGAAAGTACAGAAAGGAAAAAGAGCTTCCTATTCCCCTACTTCAAAAAAGCACCACTTCTTACACTTTTAAAGAACATCCAAGACATTCCCATTGCAGCTAAAGAAAGAAGAAGCGAAGCAGACTTCCTGAATCAGACAATATACCTATTACTCACTTGGATGGGGGTCACTTTAAAGTTAACAGCCTGGACATTGAGAAAAATCTGTTGTTCAGCACGGATTCCTCATCAGTGTCCTTGATGCCCACTGGGTAACCAGACAGAACACAATTGGACATTCTACTTCTGGCCAATCCTGGATATTCTGGTCAAGCTTCACTTCTGTTGCGAAGGAAATAACAATAATCCCAAAGATCCAGGGCCCTTGCTTGTGCTACATCTTCTTCAGGATCATTTGGTCCGATTCTTAGACCAAATTTTAAAGACTACATACAGCTATGCACCTTAATGCATTTTCTACACAGATATAAAAAAACTTCAACTGAGAATTCTGGAGCATCAAAAATAGAAATAAAAAAACAACTCTGTATCAAGCTTCCCAGTTGTCAATATTTCCAAAGCTGTTCCTCAGATCCCATGTTTCTACAGACAAAATTGCTAAGCTGAATTATTAACTATTCTTAGCCAATTAATTTATGAAGCATTCCATGTGGAGCCCTTCTGAAATGGTTTAAGTGTCATTATAAAGATAGACAGCACTAGTAACTTATCTGTGCATTTGATTATTTCTAAAAATAAGTTGTATTCCTGCAAAGAGGTATCCTTTGAAAGGAAAACACAATAATACCCGATTTCCAATGCCTCAATCTAATAAAGGCTTTGGTTTTGCTCTGTATCAAGAGACTTTATATTTCTGATCATTATTCTAATGTAGTAACATCTACTGCCAGCTTGCTTTAAAACACCACATCTTTGTCCTGGTGAAAAAGTCTTCACTTACGAAGAGTTATGGGAGACGACCAATCCTAAAGAAGAAACTATGAGATTTCAAGGACGCATCTGAAAGTCATTTTGTTACTCAAATTAGCACCAAAAAAAGAATGAAACTGAATTTTAACACACTTACAGGACCTATTAAGAATTAAATTTAATTCCTAAACTAACAGACGAACGTGTAAATTGTTTCAGATTAGGTACAAACAGTTTATACTTTTTTCTTAATAGAACAGTTTAGTACAGAACCCAGTCATCTTCAACAAAACCAAGTTTCTGTCATAGCTTCCAAAATAATACTCCAAAGAGAACTACTTCCCAGATACTGAAAAAATATGGGTGACAGCCAAATATTATATTTAGTCACCTCTATTCAAATAATAAGTATCAGCTGAAGTTTCAGTGCAAATTTACTTCAGAATTCACGTTCAGAACTAGTCTACGGCTAATCACAAAGTAAATCACAAAGCAAGATTATTAAATTATAAACAACAGTCTACAAAACACAAATAGTCTGCTTGTATATTTTCAAGAATCCTAGTTTTCATACCCATGAACAAAATGTAATCTTATACTGTTCCCTGGAGCTCGCTCTCGTCTTTTAGAAGCTGCACTTTTTCTTTTTTCTTTGCATTGCTCTTTAAGTTGAGGTAGATCTTCTTTGTAAACCTATAAGAAAGAGCACACTTACAAACTGAAACATTCATAACAAAAGCATGTTTCCAAGAATTCAGACACTGTTGTCACCCACAAAAATGTTATACTGACATCACAGAAAAAATCTCCAATAATGCTAGCTAGTTATTGTACAGTGTAACTTGTTAAATTACAACCAAAACTCTAACAGAACATCCTAGAAATACATGTAATCACTTTTTTCCTCTATTGTATCTTAATATTTTTGAATGCATCAGATAATAACAGTTCTAAAGGTTTTGGTCAGTTCCTGCTCAGCTCTCAGTCTCCCCAGTTCTCAGATTTCAACAGGTCTTCATAAGACAAACTTAAACCCCGGGAAGCACTCCAAGTGCCATTAAAACTACAATCTTTACCTGTCGACGATAGGTGATCTGTGTTTCTTGTTCAATTTCAGAGTCCAGCTCTGGAACATCAGACTGATCTGAATCTGATTCATCACTATTAGAATCAACTAGACTCTCTGCCACCAAGAAAACAGAAACAGAAAATGAAGCAACCTAAATTACAAACCAGAAAATGTTTAAAGTAACTACTTAATATTTCTGATTAAATAATCAATGCTTCTATTAACTACAACACAAACTGCTAATAACTGACAGGCTGACAGGATCAATTCTGCTGATATGGTAGAAATAAGCCCACTTGTAAGTATGATTTTTTTTTTCTTTGTTTTTGTGAGCAAGTTAGTTTTCATTCATTAAAATTATTTCATCAACTTGAATGTTAGGAGGAAAGGAAGAAAGAAGAGAATGAAGTAACGAGTATAAAGCAGAAACTATGACTTGCAGAAAAACAACAAGAGAATTAAGGGGCTCCAAAGAGAAACTTATGGTTAGGTTGGTCGTTGATGTAAGTAGCAATTCTTCAGGTAGATTAGGAAAAAAAAAAATCATATATGGGAAGGAAGGGGTAAAATTTTCAGTGACTGTGGAGAGGAGGTAGTCATTTAATATTTCTTTTTTACATCTGGGGAAAGCCAGATAATGTTGTAGCACAGAGTTTCATTCCAACAGTAACTGAAAATAATGTCCTGGCTGAAAAGTTATAATGTATTTGGATCTTTCTGCAACCTTTGAATGTTACACTTTTTTGGTTAAGAAACATGACACAAAGTCAGTCTAGAACATAAATGGATTTTAAAAGATCTCAAAATGTAACTGAAAAGAGAGAATCAGCACTCAGTAAGAAATGTTTCTAGAAACATGCAATAAAGAGCAGAGCCAAGAGCATGACAAAACAGACCTATGTTCCACATACTGTCAGGCAGCCAGAAGTAAGGTTATATATCCAGGAATAAGAAATCTAAACAACACTTAATATATAGAAATTTTATCTTGAGAAGCAGTAGCTCATGAAAAATTTCGGTCATGGGAAATAATTAGTTGAACACGTAATAATACCATGAAGGATCAAACCCGTTAAAGGCTTTCCAGAGGCTTCAAGGAGATGAAGAGAACTATTGCTTCTTTCTGCACCCGACACCGACAAAGCCAGCACTGAATCAGCATTCATCTACCTATTAGCTGGGTCCACACTGATACATCTTCATCTGATCTTAGCAATTAAAGGGTGAAACAGCCTATTTCATTGTAACTCTATACACTTATTTCCCCAAAGGACTCTCTAAATTCTTTTAGGAATTTCCAAGTGAGGAACTCAGTTAATTGCTTCTTTTGGGAAACTCAGTGATGAGAATAACTGCTGTATTAGTCACTGGTGGAAACATGATCCACATTTTTTTCCAAATATTAAACAACTATAACTTGCTTTAAAAAAAATAATAAAAATCAATTACAATGCTTAAATTATAATCTAAATACTTCAAAATTTTAATCAAGCCAGCATGGCTTCACCAGGGGAAGGT
>NW_010119647.1:3417-28024 GCF_000699245.1 Pterocles gutturalis | reverse complement strand
GGTGTAGCCGTGTGCGGCTGAGCAGGCGGTGTCATGGACCTATAACAGACTGTGGAAACAGTTTATTTTGATGACTAATTGCTTGTTACAGCTAAGCCGTTTTGGCAAATTGATCAGCATCCAGTTTACTTTCTGAGACTGCCTCCCCCCCCCATGGGAGCGTTGGATCGAGGTCTAGCTGCACGGTGTGTGCTGTCCTTGATGTGTCTCCTTTTCGTGGCTTTCGAGTGTGATTGTGTCTGAATTCGTTATCTTTAACCACAGATGAACATCGAACGAGCACATGGAGTTCCAGACGCTGGTCCTCGGAGGATCCGCATGTGACAGAGAGGATGGATAATCTCGTGGCTCAGTTCCAGCCTTCTGGAGCCTGCATGTGGCTGTTTCCGGCTGATGTACAGAAAGGGTACAGCATCTATTCTGCCACGGCAGTACATGCAACGTTTTATTTCATTTATATATCTGTGGCAACAATCCTATTACCTTCTTTCTAATACAGGTGACCGTGCATAGGAGATGATGCCTAGGAAGTATTGTGGGTTTGAAGTCAGAAGTTAACCTATTTGTGCTGAGTTAAACAAAGTTAGGCTCTGATCACAAAAACATACAGGCTCATGCCACCTTGTGTTAAATTATTTAAGCAGGTACTTAGCACCTAAGTACTGTGGTGGATCTAGGCCCAGCTAGTCTGGATTCTGAAAAACATCTGAATGATAACAACCAAATAGTACGGCAGTAGCTGCAGCCCACCAAGTTAAAAAATTGCATTTAAAAGCAAGGTAAACCAATGTGTATTGTTGATTAAAGGCAAACTCGCATCTTAAGATATGTATTAAACTAAAGTAAGTATATGCAGCCTTAGAGTATTCTTACCTATTGTCCATGAAACACAAGTATGGTATGTGAATCAGAAACACAGATGTTGTGAGCATGTGGTGGGCCAGTAGAGGATGAAATACTGATACTCTAAACAAAGATCGGTGACTTGAATCTCTCTTCCCAAACCTATTTCCCTCCCTCTATAATTAACTTTGGTGCACAGAATGCAAATTTAGATCATGGCGTTATTGCTTCCTCTTCACAGAGGAGGATGTTCATTTGAGTTGCAGCTTTCGAGTTCCACCTGAAGCTACAAAGCGTTGAAATCTTCATCTGTTTCGTGTTCACACACCGATGTTTTAAGTCATTTCTCCTTCTGGTGACAGTGTTGGGAGCATGGGGTGAAGATCAGGTGAGCGTTTCTATACCTGGCAGGAACAGGTCTGCTTGGCAGGATGTGTAGGATGAGGGGGCAGATGTCTTGAGAGGTAGATTCTTTAATGTCCTGTGAGCCTTTCTGTATTGGAGTGAGCTGCTGAGGACACAGTCTCACTGCTGCATTGATGGGCAATTGGCGTTTTGTCAGAGGCCAAGAGACTTGGTAGGCTCTGTGTTCAGTGTGCTCTTCAGTCACCTTCTGCAGGGACAGTCAATTTAATTATGGAGGTATGGACTGGAATTTTTGGCAGTTATCGTTGTCAGTGATAATGATAAATTATCTCTCTATTGCCTTTTTGTGTCCTGCCTCAGCAATTACATTTGATGTTTGCAGGTGATTGCTAGAATGCTTACTTTTGAACACACTGGTTCTTTTTCTATGCAGCACAAAATTAGGCTGTTTTGTGGAATCAGAAATGTTCAATATTGGTAGGACATTGTGCACTTGGAGTAACATGCAGTTGTAAGAAAGATGAGTATGGAAAACCAGGATCCTGAGTTCTGATCTCAGCCTGATCTTGACTTGCTGGGTAATATTGGGTGAGTTACTTGCCCCTTTAGTGGTTATCGCTCTGTAAACCATGAATCACACATCCTGTGTACAAGGGTGTTTATTAAGATTTTAAGAACATCTTTATGTGAACATTCCTGGTGCCATGTTTACATTGGTGATAAGGTTTATGTTTTGCATAACTGATCACCTTATGATCCTCAGTGTTTTTAACTACTGTATTGATTTCTATTTCTGACAGATACACACAAAATTATGCCCTTGGCACATAAAGTTCCAGTTAAATGCTATATCATAACCACATTTTTCAGTGCAGTAATGTTGAAAAAACCCAACAACAACCTCAAAAGCAAAACAAACTGTCCAGCCACCTGACAATTAAATTGACATGTTTTTTCTGCTGAAGGGCCATATGCTTAGCTGGCATCTACAATCTTCAGTGCATGTGAAGAAGAAAAAAAAATCACGGTGTAGTTGCTTGGCTGGGCTTTGTGACTACTTTCTGTTGGTGATGCAATGACCAAAGTTCAGCCCGGTGGTTTTATGATACAACCAGTGAGTGAGGTCAGGTTCAGGTTATGGTTTTGGTCTCCTCCTGTGTTTGTTTTTTTCCCCACACGCACAGAAAGAGAGTGTTTTGAGAAGTGTTACAGCTATTTTCTCCTGCCCACCCTGCCCCCGCCCCAGCCCCTACTTCTAGGCTCCTCTCCTTTCTACTGGAACTCCTGTGGGATTGACAGTTTTTCAGCTTCCTGCTTTTTTGTTGCTATTCTATAGTACAATTCCCCCAAAGTTTGTGAAATATCCTGTGGTTGTTTTCACTTTCTTCTAGGGGTTGCTTCCCAGATCCTCTTGATTTGGTTTGAGAAGTTAGAATTACCTGTAACCAACCGGTAAAACAACAGTCTTGAGTGGATGAAGATGACAGCTGCCTGCTTAGCAGGTCAGTTCTTAGCTGTAATTAAATGTTGTATCACGGTGCTAGAGTATTTTACAAGGTGTAGAACTTGGACAGGCAGTACAGAAACCATCCTCCATTATAATGTTGCCAACAGCTGCAGGTGTCTGTTTACATAGGATAAAAAATGAGAATCGGTGTCAAAGAACATCTTTTTTGCACTGTTCCTGCCAATGGTTCTGCAAGTGTATATATTATTCTTTTTTTATAGCTATCACCAATCAAGGAGATAGATATAAATGCTAGCCAAACGTGATTCAGATGAGAACAAGACTAAAAAGAGAGAAGGCAAACAACATGTCTGTAATATTTGCTGGCTCCCCAGTAATAGCTTACGTAGAAGAAAGTTAGGTATCAATTATTCATCAGAAAATTTATAATATCAGTAGAAACACAGAGGAGTGCTAGATGTAACTATACTGAACTCAAAAGGGGAATTAGGTTCATATATATATATATACACCAAACTTCAAGCAGATCTGTGTAACATTAAGACTCCCACCCACCTTTACCACTTCTCTACTGACACATGTTCTGTATTCCGTTAGTCACGTAATTCACCTCTTGCTTCACTCTTCATTTGTTGGAGCCTCTCAGTTAAATGCACTATTTCTATATAAAGGACATAATTAATGAGTTTTATTGACAGTTTGCTAGTGAACAGCCTAGAGCCAGAGTTGGAGTGACTCAGAGTAGGAAAGGCTGTGCAGCATGCAACTCCCTGTGCATGAATTTGCAGAGATAATGAGCCTCATTCTCATATTCTGAGTTTAGCTCCACTGGTTTCATGCTTTCCACTGGTGCAAATCAGATCTGTGCTGATGTCTGTGATGCCACAAAGGTTAGACTGTGGTGATGGGTGCTGTGAGTTAGTCATGGCCTTATTCCTTTTGAACTCTCTGACTGTCTGGGACTGATCCTGGATGTGAGGAAGAAGACGTTTACCAGCATGGTTAGAAACTGCCCTCCCTTTGTATGCTCCATTCTCGGCATGTAGTTTGCAGGAAGGCATCTCTCGCCAGAGACGCTTGTGTGGTGTCACTTATAGCCACTGCAGCTGCGGAGATACGCGATACTTTCGCCAGCTGTACACAGTGGTGACAAAATATAGATAAAGAGAGAGGGAGAAGTCCCCTAATTGTTGTGGAAAGAGTTATTACTTAAGTTTTTCATGTATCTTTAATGTTTTCTAAAGATAATCTGATTATGTAATCTGTGAAGAATATGACCTTTATGTCTAAAACTTAAAAATATATTCAAGAATATTGTTGAAGTGTCCAGAATCCTGAGTGCTCAGATATAGGCAGGAAGGTAAAAAAAGATTTTTTTGATAATTACTGAGATGAAAGAAACCCACAGCTCAATTTGCAAGTGTAATTCTGAGTCCACAAAAAGCTGTATTGTCACTCTTTCTTATTCCTGGCATAACTTTCAAAACAAAATATCAACAAGAATGCTATGAGATGAAGGATCATACATAACAGGATACTATGTTATGAAGAATGTAATTAGAAATACATAGAAATAATCAATTAAACTGATTAATCTTATAATAGGTAGAACACTATAATTTGGACCATCACTTTTAGTCTTTAAACTGACAGCAGAAAAGACACAGTTAAAGATGTGGTATGTTTACTTGTGATTTCTTCCCTGCCTACCTTTATCTCTGTATTAAAATCATTTGATATTTTACATAAATGTGTTCAAAAACAGCAAAATACATAGAAGTAATTTATCATTGTGTTGGTATAAGTGACTGTTAACTTAAAAGGTGACGCTACCTGTTGGGAAAGGTGAAATCTGTTTCCTGGGATAGTTGATACAGACTGAAAGCCATACTTGGCTGTAGTCCTGAGGCTTTCTTAGCATGAGGGTTTTGTCTCCTCCCTGGCAGGTCCCGGCTAGCGGTGGAGTGGAGGACCCACAGTCTGCCCTGGCCTTGTGAGCAGGGAGCGCGGGGTGCTGTGTTGCACCCCCTGCCACCCCTGGCATGCCAGGGAGGCGCCATCCACTGCTTGCTGGCACCGGGTAGTCCCTTGGGCTCAGAACGTGGCTCTCTCCAACATTTTTGAAACCACTTTCGTGTAGGTCCTTTTGAGTTCTCTCACGGGCACTGGCTGACAGACCCATCAGGCTCCTCCGGCTTCTGTTACATCAGTGTCAGATTCCACTTCATTTTTTTCCCTCTCTGTTATTTTTTCAGAGAATCCCATGGGTCCCATTTGATCGTTCAGTGGGAGATTGGAGGGTGGGAGAAAGCTTGCAGGGTCACCTCTGTTTGGAGGCAGCTCCCGTGGCCTTCAGCTCCCCCCTCAGCAGCTGGCTTTCAAATGGCAGGAGAAGGTTTTGTTGATAGGCCCCAGGGGAAAGGCCCGCGTAGCCTGTGAAGACTCTGCTGAGTCCTTGTCGCCAGGCAGTGATGAGAAAACCTGCTCCCTTGCAGGGAGAGCCTTACGTTCCTCTCTTGGTGCGTGTCTGTGCTCCCATTATTACTGATTCAGTGCCATATTTACTTTTGCCCTCTCCGAGATAGGTGCAGTGTATAAGCACTTTTGTACCAGTGCAGGGTGTGATCTTGCTCTGTCAGAGTCGGAGAGCTGGAAGGAGATCGTTTACTCACTGGGGTTGCAGAGGGTGTGAGGTGTGGGTGTTCCACTGCTGCTGCTACGCCAACTTGTAGGCACCCTTACTAGTAAGGTCTGAAGTAATCCTCTTTCTGTGGCTGAAGAGTTACTGCTGCGCGGCTGAGTCACTGTAACCTGCTTGGTGCTCGCTCATTGCTTTCCCTCACTGCCAAAAATGCTGTAGCACAGACCATCTTTAAGCTAAGCCTTTCTTTTTCACAATCATGAGTGAGGACTGTTTATGATCGTCACGCAGGTGATAAGCAGTAACAGGTGAAGCCATAGTAACTTGATTGCCTTTGGTTATACATGTAACACATTGTTTTAAGAATCTCTTTTCAGCAAGAGAGAGAACTTTTTCATTTCTTAACAAATTGGGATCAAATTTATCCTAGTGGAGTTCTCTACAGGGTTAATCAATAGTGCTAAATTTAAGAAGGAAAGAATAATTATTTTTTAAGGAATAACCAAGGAACATTTTTCTATTTTAAATAAATAATACATTTTTTCCTGGAAAGACTTAGTGTTTATCAGAAAAAGAGGTGAACAGTAAGATTTAGTGGCTAAGGTATTTTATGGGACAGGGAAATGTCTTTCAGTGTTTTCAAGCATTTGTAGTGTTTACATTAATTGGTAAATCCAGTAAAATCCTTCTTTGTCCTATAGGTAAAGAGTCCATATTATAAACTCAAGGCCGGCAGGAGGAAGGACATTTGATGCAAGTGCTTGAACAGGGGAGGTGGACTGAGGGAAGCTGAAGAAAAAGGCTGGGACCCACAGGACTGGTACATCCACCCACACAGGAGTATTGATCTCTCTCTGAGCTGTGGTTATCAACCAGGATTTGACTACTTTCAAGCCAAAAGTATTACAATACAAGAACATAAATTAGAAAATGTTGGCAATTAGTAGAGGACAATGTTGAGTTAAAAAAGAAGGAAGGAAGAGATGCCAGTGTGGATGAAATGTGAGTGAAGGAGGTCAGGGGGATGTTGCAGAGAAGCCGCACGCAGGGGTGAGTTGGTATTTGAATGTATGGGGAATGAGGCCCGGAGGGAACAGGGCAGTTTGGTTTTATGGCGTGATGAACAGCTGTTAAAGTGATCTGGAAAATCACTGCAATGTGTAGGCTAGGTTTTGAAGCATGTATTGATATGAAAATTTTCGTTTATTTAAAAATGAAGAATGTGATTTTAATGGTGTGTTTGAGGATGAAGTGAAAAGTCACAAGTTTAGAAATGACAAATGCTTGCCAGAGCTATAAACACGACCTTCACTGGTTGTGCTGTAGTACTCAGAGTATTTAGATGACCACATGCTCTTTTTCAGATGGAATAATCAACTTGTCAGTAACGTATCACTTCTGCACTATGCCACAGTGTGCATAGGTATATCTTAAGATGATTGAAGAAAAATCCCAAATATTACCGAGGTGTAAAGGGAAATTAGTTCAGATATTTAGTATCCAGGTTTTACTTTTCCATTTCACAGCACGGTCGCAAAAGTGTGGCATATTTTTCTTGGAAAATTAGTCTGTATTCTAGCAGAAACTGATGCAGAGACTCAGCTTTTTCCTGAAAAATAGCTTCCACTATTCCCCATAGCCAAGTATTTGGAGGTTGCAGGATCAGGGCCTAACAAGCCACACATCCTTGTTACTGTTTTTTTTGTTTGTTTGTTTGTTTGTTTTTTGTGGTTTGTTTTTTTTTCTTCCAGGAAAACAAAACTATCCACGTTTCCATGTTAAAATGATTGAAAAGTGAACTTAGGCGATCTTGCATATGATTACTTTTTTTAGACAGGATTTTCTTCATAGCTGAATTGGATTGAGGGGTTTTTTTTTTTTTTTACTCCCAAACGAGACGGTAAGTGATTCAGTACTGTTAGCAGTAGAAAAATTATTTGTTTTCTTTGCTGAGTAGTTAGTGTGAATGTACTTTTCTTTATCTATTTACATATTATGTAAACACACTTTACCAGCATTTATGTACATAGTTTATAGTCCTAATTCTGCTGAGAGCCCTGTATAGCTAAGACCTTGCACGCAGGAGCTGACATTGCTTACAGAGAGCTGTTCGCGGTGAACTCGTGGCAGGGTTGTGACTGTATTTGTATTTTTATGCATACTTACATTTATGACACTGTACGAGGATGCCAACAGAACCATAAGTCCACAAAACAGTTGAGTAACTTTGCACAATTTACTTTTTTTCATCTAGCAAAGTCTCTGGGGATGCCCTTGATCTCTTCTTCTGTCTTCCTGTGGTAGGCTGTAGTCCTTGTGACTTTTGAGTTTAAGCTAAAAGCTTTATCCTTATTATGGAGTGTCGAGGCAAGTTCTTCCTGGTGTGCAGGGGGAACTTGCCTAATTCATGTGACCTTTTGGACTTATTTCACATATGTACCTGATTTCTCAAGGTTGTCTGCATCTATGTTTGTTTGTGTATATATAATGATAAAACTGAATGCTAAATGCAGCACTGTTCCTTGTTTTGTGCTAAATAAAACATACATGTAAACCATATATATGCCGTGTCAGCATATGGGTATTTGAGGCAGAAGAGAAGGATCTGAAGCTGATGGGAGACTACATTTTAGGGAAATAGTCTGTCACAGTGTCCAGCTACTGATGCCTTATACAAGGTAGGAGCAAGGTTGCCCAACTGGCCTTACAGTTGTCCTTTCCAAGCAGTTAAGAGCTGTTTTGCAAATTTGGTGTGCTTTTACCCCAGCTATGAGAATTGAATGAATGCATATGCATATGTTGAATGCATAGGGTCGTACTGCTGCTTTACTGAGATTATAATACTCAATTTCAAAAAGAGTGAACAGTTTCTCTGTTTACAAATCTGGCTGTACACAGTTGGAATGGGATTATCTGATTATCTTCTTGGTTCTCATTTCATCTACACATGCTTCAGTTGAGTCACTGGGGGTTCGTGCACAGAGGAGCTGGCCCCTTGCCTTGTTTTCCAGGTTTACCAGAGAGTTGAAACCCAGTTCTTACCATCTCCCACTTGAAAAATGTGACAATCTTTTGCTTCTGCGAAGTCTAGTAGGGAAAAAAAGACACATGAATTAGCATCCGAAATACTGTGCTGTGACATGTCAAGTTTTTCCCCCCTCAAATAAATTATTCAGTGGAAGGCTGGCAAAAGAGGGCCCTTTGAAACTTGCACTGTTTTGTTGACATGGACCAGTAGTCAAGCTGGGGTGAATCACTGTGCCTCGTATTTGTGTAATAAATGAATCTTCCCTTTATGCAAGGGGAATTGTTTGGGGGAGTTTGCCTCTCAGACTATGTGGCTGTTGATGTGGTCATGCAAGGTGGCAGAAAACTGCTCCTGCAGAGGGACAGATAATCCTGTGGGATGCTGCTGCGTGGGGTCGTGTGTGAATCCTGTGTGAGGTCAGACCGCCTGCCGGGAGGAACAGGAACTTTTTTGGCCAGCGCTCTCTGTGGTACGTACTGAGGGCTGCACCTCTGGACATAACTCGTCACAGTCTCGTTCTTTATAACTGGGAATTGCTTTATTACATTGCCAATGAGAAAGAAAAGCACGAAGCAATGGTTATGAACTTCTAAACGCTGTCTCTGTAGAAGAGCAGAACAGTAACTCCTAACCCAGCTGTTGTGGGCATGCAGGGACAGTGGGGTTAGGAATCCTGTTCTCTCGGACTGTTGCTGTGCGTGCTCTTGCGCTTGTCATAATTGCCTCCTGACTGGCAGCATAGTGCTTGTGTCCCAGTGCCACAGCTCCTGGTGTCCGCTGGCACCTAGCTGCCTGTCCCTCAACGGCCAGGTGTTGCACTGGGAATGGTGCCGTGCCTGGGAGTGTGGCAGCGGCTGTAACACATATAGCAAATGACGGGACTCCAGAAGTTAAACCAGGTGATCTGTCAGTCTGGGAGAATGAGGAAAGTCTGCAGAGGGCTCTGAAGAAATGGTTGGAGACCAGTTATCTGTTACCTCCTGTGAGTCCCCGGGAGTAAATACTGGGAAGAAAACTTGTCTCAAAGCTTTGAGGACTAAGCAATTGCTGGAAGCTCAAGGTTACGTAGGACATAGGCATGCATTTATAAGCACTGGAAGTACTGAGGAGAATTTCTTCTGTATTCGGTTAATAATAGGGCACGTTGTGTACAGTTTGTTTGCTTGATTGGTTCATTTTATTGTGTGTAAATACACTGTGGAAACAATTTTGTCGTTTTTTCAGTGTTACTCAGCCGGTGTGCTTCTTGTAAATCCAGTGAATTAAGGGGAATAAGTAACCTGCTCTGGTCTGTCTGTGAAACAAGGTCCAATTAAAATAAAGGCCCACAAAGGATATGGGGCTGCAGAGGAGTTAGAAGGATGGTGAGGCCAGCAGGCAGCGTGTGCAGCAGAACGGAAACCTCCAGGCCATGTGCGCCGCAGGCACAGCAACTCGCTGGCAATGAGAGTTGCCTCAGTGAAAGAGGACTTCTGCTCTCCCATGTGTGGTACAAAACTCAGGCTTCACTGATCGTAGTGGAAGTGACGTGGTTCTGCACTAGGGCAAATGAGAGCAGGATCTGGCCAACTGTTAATAGCTTTTTGTGTTTGAAATAAAGTGGCTGTGCATGCAAATAATTGTGCAAGCGTGACTCCTAAGTGACTTATAAAAGGCGAATTCAATATTTAATTGTTGGAAATACAAACTGTTTGGCACAAGTCTCCTGGTTTGGCTGAGCTGTACTTGACCTGTGACAGAGAGATCAAAGGTGATTTTAAGTCCTGGGATCCAAGGGGCCAGGCTGTAATGTAACTCAAGGCAGAGTCAGCACATTGGCTGCTTTGTCATCACAGATGCTTATTTTGTGTACAAAACCAGTTGATTCATTATCTTTTATTTCCATTATCTCATCTCAATCTTTATGTGTGAATCTGAGCTATTTTACTTCAAGGGGGTGGCGCATAACTAGACTAAAAAAAAAAGGGGTTTGATAACAAGAAGGTGGTTGTTCCAATATAAAGATGTTCTGATGCAACCAAAATGATAAAGTTGGTTAAATCTATGTCCTGAATCTGAAAACTTAGTGGGAAGCCTAACAAGTTTAAAACACTCTTTTTTCTGCTCTATGCCTTGCATTTCTTGTAATATTTTGACCTATGCCTCAGAACAAGGATAGTTTAGCTCTTAGAATATAAAAGAGACAATTGGAAGCAATCACTTTGCTGTAGCTTAACACACTGGCACTCCTCAGCTGCACTTCACGAACCTCAGCTGAACTTCAGGAACGCTGGTCTCGTGTCCTGTGGTGAAATGATACCTGTTGGCTTAAACCATCTTCATGTTGTTAAATTCTTAAGCTCTGGTAAGCAAACCACAAGTTATCAGCTGTCCTTATGCCTAGAAATGGGGTCATCCCATTCAGACTTCTGAAAGCAGAGAATGGTTTTCCGGAGGCCAAGATTTCAAAACGCTTTCACCTTTCAAAGAGCCTCCAGAATTTGACAAAGTAAATTTTACTTATGTGAGCTCTTTTTTTTTTTTTTTTTTTTTTTTCTCCCCCTTCTCCCTTCAGTAATGTAAAAGTGATAGCACAAGTGTGAATGGTGTGGAGAGACATCAACTTTTGTTGAGACATGTGAGCCCAGAGCTGGTGGGATATATTTGAATAAACCTCCTGGCAAAAGTTGTACTGGCTGAGAATCATAAGCTCCCATCCAGTTCACGTCACTGGAAGATGCACACACAAAGTGAAAGTGCTATGTGGCCTTTAAGCTTCTGTTCCTGTGGTACATGGGGTTTTATACTCCACAGAAGAATTGAACCATTCACTTTTCTGGGCAATTAAGATAAAATGGGTATCTGTGACCTATTCCAGACTGCTCCGTCGGGGTATGCCTCCATGACTTTAATGTAGGGGTGCATATACGTGACAAGGAGGCTTTTTGGGTGGAAGGGCTGTGGTGCAGGACTCATTAACTGATACTTGGTGATTTTTAAAGACATGAGCAACTGAGTTGCTGCTCATCTAGATCATAGAAAAACTTGAGGGAATATGTTCACCAAAGTGAAATGCTCTCTGAAATGCTTGCTAACAGGTTACTTATGATTGTTTACTCCAAAAGCAGCACCTTTTTCGCTAAGCCAAAAGGAAAATTAGATTTTCTTCTTATTTAAGTATATGAGGAGCAACTGTGAAAATTGTTAGAATTACAGTGATTGTTAAGTAAGTGTCACTAGTAGAAAATCAGGCACAGTGCTTTTTTTGTGTGCGTTTGGCCAAAGGAAGAGGCATTTCCATTTTGTGTTGCTGATTGAGTTCCCCTAAGATCTTGTCTAATATACAGAAAAAAGCAAACCATATTAATAATATGGTCTCTCTTGTGCCCTACCACACAGAAAAATTACACAATCAAGTTCCCTGTTTGCGTGTGTCTCCTCCCTTTGGCTGTTTGTCCTCTGGGGCAGGATCCGTGTGTCGCTGTGCCCGAGCCTGCGGGCACTGCGGTAACAGAGAGAGCAGCTTTCCATCCGCTCTGTGTTTGGGTGTGACTGGGGGCTGAGCTGGAAGGCTGGTGGGCAGCTGGCTTGCTTTTCGAGGTGAACTCAATGGAGCAGATGGATTGCATGAGCTGGCACCAAGGGTGGCTGGGTACATCAGGAATCCCAGAGCTGCTCAGCTCTAAGCTCTACAGCGACAGTCTCCAGGGAGCTGAGGTTACTCATTTGGAGGATGCAAGCTGCGTTAAAAGGCCAGTCCCTGGGGATTTGGGAGCGATAGCAGGATAAATACTTAAAACTTGCTTTCATTTTGCGTGGCACAGGATTTGTTCTCCCTTGCAGATGACTTCTTCGCTGCTGCTTGGATGTGCCTGCTGCTCTCTAGTTGCTCCTAAAGCCTTGATTTGATGGTGGCCTCTGGTGCGCTGTGGGCCAGCAGATCCGTGTGGGCCTGCTGCTGCTGGTCTTCCTGCAGATTGTTAAAGGAGTTTTTGAGAAACGGAGTTATTCAAAAGTTTGCCGTTCTCTTTTTTGGCAGTTCCCTGGATTGGAGGTGTCCCCCATCTCTGTCACAGCTGGGCAGCAGTCTGGGGGGGAAAGCGGCATGGGTTTTATTGTCTTTCAGGTGCTTAGGGCTGCTGATGTGAGGTGCTGTAAGCATAGGGTTTTTGAGAGGAGTTTTGTAGGTGAGGAAGAAGCATCGCTATCAGGTGATGGTACTTTGACTTCTTGGCACACAGGACAAGGTGAGGAGAAGGAATAGGACTGACAGAAGGAAAATCCTCTTAATCTGGGCAATGTCAGCTTGTCATCATCACTTGGGTAGTTATGTAGCTGCAAGCCTACTGCTCGCTGCTTTGCAACGGGCATGGCAGAGTGCAGCATGCTTAGGGCTTTGAGGTGCTGACAGGCTAATACCACCCAGAATAACTGCAGAGAGCATGGTGGTGTCCCACAGAAGGTACAGTTTTAAGAACTGAAAAAAACTGTTACCCAGTGTGTCACCCTCAAAGACAACACGTGGCATCCATGCTGAGACCTAAAACTCCATTGCTTTCTGCCTCCCCAGCAGCTGCATACATGCATTCAGCTTCTCCTTAGTGTGAGCCACAAGGTGAAAATCAGTGTAGTGCAGGGATCAGAAGAGCTTTGGGGTTCCCTAGGCCAGCTGGATGTGCAGCAGTCCTGTGCCTTTTGACCCAAGATGCACTGGAAAAGCTGGGGAGGCATGCTGGGCAGGGCACAGGGGTGCAGCAGGCACACTGGTAAGGTGTAGGGATCTCTGGCAAGACTGAGAGTGGAGGCAATTTTGTGGGTCAGAGAGAGGGTGGGACTGAGGTAAGAGTGCAAGAATGCAACTCTCTATATGGCTTCTAAGCAGGGAGCAAGAAAGGATTTTACAGTTTGTGGCTGGAGAGATGGAGCAAGGAGTGATGGATCAGCTAGAGAAGAATCTTGTTGGGCTGTGGGGTAATTGTAAAATATACAGAGCTTGCAATTTATCCCAGACCAGGCTGGAAATGTTCTGGTATTCTTCAGTAGTGCTTACAAGCATCTGATAGCGTGCTGGTCACCTGACTCACTGCCTAGAGTTCTGATAATTTGCTCCCTCTTGTTTGTCATACACATCTGCAGGTTTAATACCTTTGTTCTGGAGAATACAGCACTTTCCTGTCCTGTGAAACAATGCCTCTCTTCTGCCATTCTCATGGAGATGCAGTGCAATGATATCACTTCCTAGCGATGGGCTGGTGAATCACTTTGTTGGTGTTCATGAATCACTTCTTTGCTACCAGTTTCTGCACTGGTCTTAATATAATTTCCAAAAGCAAAAATTGCCATTTCAGAGACCTTTTACTTTTTGTGGAAGAGAAAATACTGGAATTATCTCATTGCATAACTTACTGAACCCAGGCTCTCAGCGTGCTGCAGAAAAGCTCCCCCCAATCGTATTTATGTAGTATCCAGTCAATCCCCTCCCCAGCAATGGAGAGCTTGCTCACAGCTGGGTGGGCAGAGGGAGCGTACATGTTTGTCTTACAGGCTCTGGTGGGTAGTCCGATAACTGCTTAAATTTTAAAACTCTTCTGTTGTTCTGATAACCTCTTTCACAAGAGCAGGAGCGCTCTGAGATGTTGTGGCTGGCTGTGCAAAGGCTCTTCTGCCAGTTGAGAGCCTCCAGTATTTTATTGCCTGCCTAGGAAGTGTAACTGGTTGTTCATCAGGCAGCTTCGCACCTCAAGTGGTGTAAAGAAGGCAGGAAGCAGGAGTAGGTACATCCCTCGGAATTTCCTTGTCCAAGGGAAGAACAGACGGAAGACTGTGTTTTTATTGAGGCAATGTCAAAGGTCTTCGACATACACCTTCTTATCCGTTGGCACAGCGCTTTTTCCTGGGGAAAAAGGAGTTGTGCATGGTGTGAGTATGATCTTGTGATGGTAAAGGCACTTGTTTATTCTTGGTGAAGCCTGAGGCTACTTTAAGTCATCTTTGTGACAGCACTAGTCTTCTGGCAACCAAAGGGTCAGGGAATTGCACAGGAAGCACAGAAGTGCCTTTGCCCATTACCTTGTTGGATGTGCAAAGCATCCCTCAGTCACAGAGATCCAGTCCGTTTCTCTGACCAAGCACAGCATGCCTCTGGCAAGCCTACTGCTGTCCTGGGAGGGCATGTCCCTATAGTTTCGTCTTGACCATTAATGCCTTTCCCTTTCCCTGTGATACCTCGCACGTTGCTGGCTGGTATTTGTAACATGTTCAGTAGAATTTAAAAATGAAACTTCTTTGGAGGAGGTCAGCATGCTGTGGGGGACATGGCCCGCGTGTGGGCAGCATCTGACAGATTCCTGTCTCTGTTACCCAACAGGCTTGTCAGAAATGACAGCACCTGCCTGTGAACTGCACTAAAGCAGCAGAGCTACTAGCCAAAATGGGAAGTGTTGATGGCATTGTTTGCCCTGCGTGTTCATATTCATAGTCCCTCCCCGCTATGAGAGGCGCAGTGTAAATGTCTGAATGGATAGTTACATGTGCCAGGATAATGATACCAGATACCATGCAGTTCTGAGCAGTCGATGTGTAATTATTGTAACAGAAAAGCAGCACAGAAGATTGCTTGAAAGTTTGTCAGTTATCAGTGACTTTCCTTCACATAGGCAGGTAAGGAGGTAACCTGTCTAAAAGATTTCTCATTCTAGAATTAGTGCCAAGGATCAGATCTTCCTGACCCCGTTGCTGGGAATCTCTGTTCTCACATTTACAGTATGCTTACGTGCTGGAGATTTTCCTGTTTCGTTTCTCTTTTGTGATGGACGGAATAACTTTTTTTTTTTTTTTTTTAATATTGAGAGGTTATTTGATTTTTTCTGCCCATGGTGCAGCCATTAGTGCATTTCACGTATGTTGTTAGCACTCTGTAGTAGAATGCGGGTTTGTGCCCAACAGACATTCTCAAAATAGCCCTTGCTTCACCCTCTCTCTAAGCTTGTCTGCAGTCCAAGCTGCTTAATCTTCCCTGTGACCCACTGGCAGCCTCCCATTGTAAATTATCTGCCCTTTTAACCCATAGCTTGATTTTTCTTATTCTGTTCAATGGGACTACTGACCATTGAGCTCAGCAGATCAAGTTGATGTTAAGAGGATGCCTGTGAGAATTTCATAGCTGCATGATTTGTATTTACTCTGTAAGTTTTTTAAGGCTGTTTAGTTCTCTGCTGCCCTGATCTCAAATGTGTGACCTTGGAAATCTGTTGATTTGAACATAACTTTTTTTTCTTCATTTGCAGTCCCCGGAGGGTTGTAATTGCAGCGTTGCCTTGCGACTGCTGAATTAAGAATCAGTCCATCTGAAGTTCCCAGATGAAAGGATATGATGGCTGCTAGTAACCTTGGTGCCTTTTTAATGCTCTTTTTCTAAACAATATATTTTTGCATTTTACATCGTCAGTGTTTTTGGAAAAAAAAAATTCTTAGGTATCTATTAAAATTTAAGAAAGTGATGGGTCCTCTTCACCCTTATATGCACACCTCCTTCCATATGCTTTAGTGTTGTACACTGATCATCTCTTTCCATCATTATGGGAAAACATTTAAAATAGCACACCATTTTATAGACAAAGGAAGGAAAAATCCAACAACTTTGTACTCTGCTTGTAGGAGCTCTCAGTCTAAGTATGGCAAAACTAGCAAATATGAAATGTAGGCCAACAGCTAGGGAGAAGAAGGGAGCGAAGTTGCAGATGCTAAATAAAGACAGGATGAGCTTATTCAAAGAGACAGGAGAAAGGACAGAGGATACTTGGCGAGAGAGACCCAATGATATGGGTCAGCTTTACTCCCATTGAATCTGAGTGTTATCCCAAATTTATGGAGGTAAAATATCTGAAGCCCTCCCAGAGAGATAGATCCTAGCCCAGAGGGCAGCATGGGATAAGGATCAAAGCACAGAGAAAAAAAGGTAGACACGCAACAACAGAAGGAAAAAGAAAAGTAGAGGGAGCAAGAGAGTGAGTAGGGAGGAAGAAAAGCAGAGGGGTTGGGAGCAGCTTGGGATGCGAAGTCGAAGGGAGTTTTCCCAAAAATAACAGTGGTCTCCAGCCCAGCACAAGAACTTGAATGTGGCCCAAAAGTAAAGAGAATTACAGCAATTCTGCTGTGTGTTAGATCTGCATTTGGAATTTCAAGCTTTGTTTTGCTTCTGGAGTCGTTAGTCTTGTACAGTCCCGTTACAGGAGTGGTGGGCAATGCAGGTTATAGGGAAAGGGAGTTCTGATCCTTGGGCAGTTGCACTGGTCATGGGCATTTTCAGTAAAGGCTGTCCCCAGAGTGAAGGTCAGCTGGTGGAACTGACAACAGCAGTTTTTTGGAAAGCAACACTGAATTTGCCATAGGCATGACCTGGTGGTATTTTCCCCAGCTGAACAGTGGGAGTGTGTGGGGAGAGCTGTTTGATGAAATCTGGGGCAGCTGAGGGGCCAGACAGGCTATTCCGGTGCTGGCATGTCTGCTGGAGAAGGTGGAGGCGTACCTGTGCAATATGGGAAATACTGGTGCATGCTCAAACTCCCCTGAAGAGCTCTGATTAGGAGATGAAAATGTGATGCTTTAAAAAAAGGCAATTTACTGACAGAAGAAAAACTAGTAATGAGGTGATCAATTAGCTTATCTTTCAGCTTTCTAGATACTTTAACAGCTAAAGATTTAAAATTAATCTAGAAGTTGGGGCATTAATTAGAGGCTGTTAAATTCTTGATCAATTGATGATGTTCTTCTGGAGGAAGTGTGTCCAATTCCAAGTTAGCTTAACCCTCATTTTATTATTGTTATTGGTCAAATTAATGACTGTCTTTGTCAGAGATCACAAACCCTGCACAAATCTGATTGTATTCACTTACGTGTTTTCTTTTCTTGAAAGGTGAAGATGTATTAGAAAATAAAGGAACTTTGAGGGCAGTTTGTTGGAGCGAGGAATCAAAACTGGATTTTCAGCACATCTTGGTAGTGTACGTGAATGTGTAGAATGTATCTGAAATTTTATATGTATTTTAAGGTTTTCTTTTGTTCCTCCCTCTTCCCAGGTATCGTTTCAAAAATGTCAGAGGAACCACAACTGAGTATTTCTCCTGTTCCCACCTGTGCTTTGGGATATGAAAGAATAACATTAGCACCCTTGACTTCCTCTTGGATGCGTCTGGACAATTTTATTAGGCAGTCCACTGAGCCTGTCATCAGTCGAGAGCAGCTGATGATGAGCATCGCCAAGATATGGTACTGGGCTGCTGATCAATTTTGTGTCTTTCAGAAGACTTGAGAAATTAAATTCATGAAACATCACTGTCGTAAACCACAGCCTCACCATGAGGCCATTAGGGCAGCCACGACTGTACAAAGTATCTTCACCAGCAATCTTTCACTCTCTGACAAATCTTTTCTTCTTGAAGGTAACTGTGGGTGGTCTTCCTTTGTCTAATTTCTGTAAATTTGGTACATCCCTTTCTAGTTATGCAGCTGATACTCGTGTTTATATGAATGGCTATTTAAAAAAGGAAAGATCAGATGTTTGTTGTTCCATTTCAAGATAAATCAAACTTTGTACTCACATAGCAATTCTAGTTTAGCCCCAGGAATAGCTTTAGTATTGCTAAGTGTCTGGAGAGCATTGACTACAGAGACATGATTTTAAGCAGGCTATAATAGTTTCTACAGCTGTTAACAGTTCACAGAAGAAAGGCAGTATTATTCATTGGTGTTTAAAATGTGCATGACTTGCATTGCACAGAAGTCAGATAGGGAGAATGTCAGAATTTTTTTTTCTGAAATTCTGCCAGGAAAGTCTTCAATAACTGGAGAAATTCTTTTCACTGGTGAAATCAACATGCAGCACATTGTGTTATTATAATTGCTTATAGCTCGCCATGAAAGTTGTCTTTGTATGTGTGGATGTACGGCTTGTACTGTTTTGTTTTTATTTATTCTGCATTCTTTATTATAATGTTCTTTCCTTTTTTCCAGACCAGAAAGATTGTTATTGAGCTTTCCACAAAGCTGAAATAATGCTGTGTGTTAAAAAAATGTTAACAATTTGAAGAAGTTATAAAAATTTATAAGTTGTCTGAATACTTTGGAAATTTCTGCATATTTTAATATAAATAGGTAATGCAAATGTTTGTTCTTTGCATTTAGAGGTGGGTCTCTGTTTTCTAAAGGTCTTGTGTATAAATTTAATCCTTACAATTACATTGGAACAAAACCAGTATTTTTTCAGATTGTATAGTAGGCAAAATGTATTTGCAAAAGACAAGGAACATACGTGGTTATCTCTGAATGTCATATATAGTCATGAATTTTAACATAAACAGTATCAGTTGTTTGAATTACTTCATTAAGTGCATTTAGGGGACTGGCTGTTGCAGTCAGCTGGGTTGGCCCACAAAGAAAAAGACCGTGCTGCAGCTAACTGAGAAATAAGAGGAAGTTGTTTCTTTATAGATAGTGCAAAGTTACAGATTGCACTGGTAGAACTTTTGTAGAAGTTCAGTCACAGAAAAACAAGAAGTCGCCAAAGACAAAGGAGTTATTGCAGATGATGTTGGTGTTAGCAATGAAGTTGAGCTTTATTTGTAACTAAAATCATAAAACAGACCAAGAGTATCCAAAAGAAAGAGAGGAAGAGTAGCAATGGGTGAAACGGAAGAGGTGAGTGACAGAATACTGGCAGGTGAGCAAGGACCTAAAAAGGACTGAGATGATGACAGACAGTTTTAACAAAGACCAGTCCAAAATTATAAAGGTTCAAATGTTACAATCCACTGGTGGTGCTGGTTGGGTAAATGTCTGAAAAGACAGGCATCAAGCTGCCTTTTCAGGGGGTTGGAGGGTAGCAGTGTGAGTTTTGGGTGGTTGTACAGAGTAGAAAGGGTTTGTTAAGTTTTCCTGAAGAAGAATGAATGTCTGACACTCCAAGACAGTTTCTCCACAAGTACAGCAGCAACTAGGAGTGGACCTGGAGAGCTGTAGCTCTGGTGAGGTCCCCTAGACTGCGTGCTGCAGGCTGCCGGTGCGCTTTGCCTGTGCTGCTCGGGGTGCCTCTTCCAGCCTTAGTTTTGTTTGAAAGGAATCCAGTCTGTGCACTTAGGGGCTGCTCCGTGATGCACAGCAAAGCACAGTAAGTGGGGCGATGGAGTGGCTGGCTTCAGAAGCACACGGCTACTCCAGACATGAGCACTAATGTAGATGCACCCTGCAAAACTCTAGGGCAGGAGTAGTGACACGGGGCAGGGTGGAGGGAGTACTCAGAATGCACCAGTTCATGTTACAGGTGCTGGCAGTGTGTGGAGCTGAGAGCAGTGAATGCCCAAAGGAGTGCAGCACCTGAAGGGAGCACAGCACCTGAGGAGGTCACCAGGAGCTGTAGTGCAGGGTAAGCCCTCCAGGAAAGAGGAAAGGAGAATGATCGATGCAAGGCTGTGTAGGTGTGTTTAAAAAAAAAAAAAAAAAAAAAAAAAAAAAGATGCAGTCCCCTTCCCCTTAACATACCTCTTAGAAGGAGGATTGTAGGATGGTTTTATCCAATGAAATGATATTATCCAGTGAGTAAGTTCACTCCAGAAGGGACAAAAATGCCTTTTAGACACATGACAGTAAAGTTAGCTAAAGCTTTGCAGTGTCTGCCTTCTCCTCAAAGAACTCTTCAGGAAAGTTGGTGCCTATCTTAAGGTTACTGTAAGTTAGTATTGGAGGGTGGGTTCCCTCCTGACATGTTGTCTGTGAAATTTTGATAGGACTAGAAGCACTTTGTAACATCAGCTCCATTAAGAAGTGTGCAAAACTAGTGCATGGGAGTCCCAGGTTTTCAATGCGCGTAGATTTTTTTTCACAAGACATTTTGGAACATGCTTGGATGTGTTGAAAGGCTTCCTTGGTTGTTGTGACCGGTGCTATGAAACAACATTGCTGCTAGCTGGCGGTTTGCTCTGTGGAAAGCTGCTTAGAATTTTCAAAGACTGCTTTCCAAATGGAATCACTATGGTAAATGAACCCTTTTAAACTTACACTCACAAAACTGAATTCAGTTCAGGAAACAGTGTTGATTCTTCAGTCTTTTGTGAGTCACTTCCACAGTAACATTCTCTGGAATCATTCATTTTTGAGTGTTAAAAATGACTGGCTGGTAATAGGGAGTTACCATAGATTCAGAGGTACTTCCACATTCCCTGCCAGTGTGCCACTTCGTACTGTATTTATTCTCACACAGCCTGTTATATAAAAGTCCCATTTTACAGAGTGGAGGCACATAGAGAATAAATGATGTAGATAAGTCTGTGTAAGAAAATATGTTGCAGAACTGATCTTGGGTTTTTTCAACTTACAATGTTCAGCTGCTGGCCTAGCTCTCCTCTTGTTCTGCAGCATAGTTACATTCCTTTCTTGCTGCAGCTACTGGTCACCCCATCCAGCACAGCCAAAAAGGCTGCCACACATGCAGTGATCAGGTGAGTCTGAATGGTATCAGAAAGCTGATAGGGTTCTTAGCTCTAGTGACAGGTTTATGTCAAGTAACGTAATGATTAGCTGAGACAAATGTGTTTAATACCTATGTATAGCGTGTTTATGTATGTCAGTACTTTGAAAACAAGGAAAGCAAAAAGTTTATGGACAATATTATTGTCAATAAATGTTATCCTTGCTACAAGCGATGGGCATGCACAACAGTTTGGCTTTTGAACTTTGCTAAAATTATTTGTTAATAAGATTTTGGCTTATGAAAGACGATGAAATGCATGAGCAGAACACAAACATCTTTACCAGATCTTATCAGCAATTGTGAAGATAAATTTTAACAGTCTTAGGATTTTCCAGGCCTGTTTCAACCTGACTGTGTTGCCTTGGTAAATATGCTGATTGTTGTATGTCTTTGTCCAAGAACAGTTGGCCTTAATTGCTTCTGAGCCATATTTCCTTGGAAGCTCTTAGATAGCAAAAGGCAATCCAGAGGAGTCTGAACCGATCTCTACTTAGAAAGTGTCCGTCTTCAATCTGTAAAGTATGTAGATTTTTTTTTTTTTTTTTTTTTCCTGGGGAAAGGCAGAAGAGGGCAATAGGTGCAGGATGTGGAGGGAAGAAGCAGTGCCATGACCCTTACAGCATTTCTGCACGTTGAGTCACAGAGTGACATTTAAGCAATTCTCACTGCTCCCAATATGAAAAACTATGATGCAGGTCAAATTGCTGGCTGTGCTCAGAGGGAGATGAGGAGGAAGAAGGTCAAGGCACCTATCCATACGTAGCCTTTCCTGTGTTTCAGATGCTGGAGGTGCTTTCCAGGAAGCCAAATGGGTCTTTAATGCCTTTTTTTTTTTCCTTTTTTTCTTTGTTTGAGGGCATGAATGGCTCCGGACTTTTTGTCTTTAGAGTTGGTGGTTTGCACACCACAGTGATTTAGCCAGCATGAACTCTTGACAAAATCCCAGTTTGTTTCTTGGTTTTGTTTTTCTAAAATATTTTACATTTAGGAGGGTATAACGGCCTCCATACTATGTGACAGTGTAAGAGGAAGAGCTGTGCTCTTTTTACTTGTTAGCTCTCAAAGGACAGTTCTCTCTGCTTCTAAAAATGTTGCAACTGACGCAAGTGAAAAGGAATCACTGAATTTTGACTAAGACTGAATTCTTACATGCTCCTGGCTTTCTGATGCTGTGTGTGTTTATGTGGAATTTCCTTTGAGGTTTAATAACTTCTGATTTTTATTTGAGAAATATGCCCTGCCAGAAATGTTCTAAGGTTTAATCGGTGTGTTATTGCACAGGAAACTCACATACACTTGTTTATTTGCTAGATAAATAGATCAGTATTGACAAAGATTTCAGGGGATAGTATGTTGTTAAATGAATGTGAAGGGCCTCGTTCCTTTGCCTGGCTGGATGGTTTTTGATGACTGAATTCTCTGGGGCACCCTTTTTAAGGAATATGCTGGTGGTTATCCCTGTTATTGTGTAAGTGGTAGGCTCAGTAAGGACTTAGAGTAGCTTGCTTCTGGAGTTTTAAACACCAAGAGAGAGATGCTAGACAGGAAATCTATAACCTGGGAAGGCTACAAACGAAAGAAACTATACCCTGAAAATTAAAACCATAAAATGTTCTTTCAGTTCATACATTTATATAGATACATTATCCCAAATGATACATGATATGAGTAAACAAAATATTGTTATAATAGGTTTAAGACCTCAGATGGAAACCTGTTACAGTTTTCCTCTGTGAAAACACGGCATCAGTCTCTTCACACCCTGTGTCTTGTTGTTCAGCAGAGAGAAGTATTGGTATGTACAGGTTTATGTCAGAGTCCCCTTCATGCCGTGACGCCTGTTGTCTGCTTTCTTTTTTACACTACTTCCCTATTTCTCTGTAATTTTCTCACTGTACTCCAGGAATTTGTTGTCTGTCTCAGACTCTGCATGGGTTGCCTGAGGCTGTGGGCTGAGGTAAACCAGTTGCATGGGGCCGTCCTTCTTTTCAAATACCAGTAACTTTAAAATGGTATGGACCATCCAAAATGTAGGACATATAGGTATGGGTATGCTAATAACATTCCAGCTGGTTAACATATATTCAGGTCACCAAGCGTTCAGAAACTGCAAAGTATGTGAACTAAGGTGGTCTTTGCAGTGGAAGTTCAACCTTATTTTACATATGTGCAATGAGATGAGTTTTCATAACATGACCATGTAGGGTGTTTTTTTGCTTCCTAGCACAGCCTTTGAGTAGAGCAATGAGGAGGGAGCTGGTGCAGCTGTTGCTACCTGCATTGTGACTTGAAGAGTGGCTCTCTACCCATCTCCATGTGGCACTCATACTGTGTCATCTTGGCCTGGCATGAGATCAGGTCTGGTCATAGAGTACATATTGCATAAGGAGCCCATAGGGGAGCAGGGAAGTGTCCTTGCTGCTGTGGCTTAGGAATCATTGATGATAGATTGCATTGCTGAAGTCAGTGATATAAGATCAACATAACATCCATAATCATCTAAGGAAAAAAATTTCACATTTTGGAATGTAAAACACAGCCACCTTTTTCACTCTGTTTTCTAATGTGTCTGGCTCAGTTTGAATGTCTTTTCCTGGAGTGGGAAGCAAGTGGTGTACCTCTGCATAGTATCCCATGTTCAAATATATGTGCAAGATGACAAGGAAAGAGAAATTATTTCAGCTAAGTGAATAATTCACACAGAAGAATTTTTCCAGAGTATCCAGCCTTCTATTCTACTTGCATCATGTTGACTGTACAATCGGTGTTCTCTGTTATTTATGTACCTTTAAAAGTTTCTATTGCTTTTTTAACTCCGTGGGTTGATGTGAAACAGTGTTTTGTGAGTACTTTCTGTTTGGATGTCTGTCTGTTTGCACAGACACTTCCAAAATAAATGCTCCTGAGTGTTTCCCTGAAGACTGTTCTGTGAAGCTCAGATGCTGGCTTTCTTTAAGTGCATTTGCTGGTACAACTCAATTGCACAAGTATTTGCAGGTGGTACAAAGGAAAAGGGCACAAAGAAAGCTTGAGGTAATGGAGTGGAGGAAATGGTCTGCAGCATAGACTTTAGCTATTAAGGGGTGCTGAGGTTTTTCTCTGCTCAGATATGCTTATTTTGTGGAATCTTCATACAAGTAAATGACGAAAATTACACTTCGTCAAGTACTGGAAGGGTCACTCTCTCTGACCTGCGTCTCAGCTTCTTCAGTCTTGTCCCTGTTAGCAAGTGGTTCCTGTTCTTCACACCGCTGTTACCTGCTCCAGCAGATGAGGACAGTATGGAATACTGTAGTGTATGTGATGACTGTTCACTGTGGCTGGTTCCTTCTGCTGACATCAAAAGATGTTTTATGGCTTTTTGCTTCCCTCATTAATCTGAGCGCTCAAACTTCTCAGCATCAACTGTGTTTCTTTCTCATGCTCTGCAAAATCAGGGATTTAATTGAAGGTGAGTGCTTTTTGAAGCTGATTTTGAGAATCCCGATGTTTGCATCAGGTGTAAGAGGATATTACTAAATTGATTTATTGAAAAGGACACAGTGCTCTCACTGTGTGTTGGAGTGGTTCGGCCACAGGTGGGACTCAGTCGATGCTGGTGCAGTGGGTGCCTGAGCCAGCCCAGCAGACCGTCACAGGCAGCAGTTAAAGCAGTGCCAGGTTCCAGATTAGCCAAGGTGTAAATACTTTGCTCTATTAAACCTCACTGCAGCTCACCCTAGCCTACCAAAGACCAAACCACCCAGCCTGAGGACCCTG
>NW_010119647.1:0-3382 GCF_000699245.1 Pterocles gutturalis | reverse complement strand
AAAACCTCTGACCTTCCCTTTGGCTGCGGTAAAAGCATCTTTCAGCCAAGAAAGTATGAGTAATAGTGCTCAGCTTTGTGGCATTTGTCTTCATAGAGTTAACCTTGTGTTTTGGAAGGAGGTTTTAAAGGGCATTCATTAACCCAAGGATCCAGTGCCTGGGGGAATGGGTGAGGTGTGAATGGACAGGAGGACATGGTTAGGTTGGTTCAGAGGCAAGGAGCTGGTAAGAGAAGACACCTTTGAACCAGAACAGTTTTACTGCTCCCCCCTGGGGGTCAGGGGAAGTAGGTAAGGAGAACATGGACCTCCAGATGTGGAACTGGGATGGGGAAGGGAAGAGCCAAGGGCCAAGGTACAGAAATCTGGCATGAAGCTGAGGCAGGGCCAGGAGTTTTGAAGGTGTCTTGAAGTGGAGGAATGCTGAGAGAGATGATGGGAGAGGGCTTTGGGAGTGAATGGAGGAAAGAAGGGCACCATGCACTTGCAGGACTATGATATATGCTATCCAGTACCCACTTGTTCCTGCAAGCAATAGAGAGATTCCTTAGTGGGTCTGCAGTTTTGAAAGCATCTATTTATTTTGTCTGCCTCCATGATTAGGAGGCCAATTTAGGGCTTATCTACTTGGGGAAGTCCCTGCCAAATAGGCTAGGGTATGAATTTACAGCCTACTTAAAGACCCAGCAGTAAATGCAGTGTCAATTCACACTTAGCTAACTTCGCAGGAACTCCCCCACAGAAACAAACCCTCAGAGTCACCTCTGTACCTCAGTTGGGTGCTAAAAGTGAGTGGAAGCTTCTCAAAATGTGGGCCTCCAATTCCATTTTTATAGCTGGGTTTTTCTGTCTCCTGGGGCTTTTTGCAGCTGCTATAAATCACTGTAGCTTTGCTGAGGTTGGAGGAGCTGGGCCACTTTGCATCGCTCAGGATCTGACCCTTTCCCTCAAGTAACCTTTTATTATCCATTGGCCAGAGGGTATTTTCCTTTATACTGGCTTCATTATTAAGCTTGTTCATTCACTCCCACCACTGCTAATGTCTGTCTTTCTTTCTTTCTTCCTTTCCTTCTTTCTTTCTTTCTTTTTCCTTCTTTTCCTTCTTTTCGTTCTTTCTTTTCGTTCTTTCTTTTTGTTCTTTCATTTTTTTTTCCCTATGAATTTTGTGTTGTGTCTTTCCTCCCATGTAATTTCCTAATAGTGAACTAGTGACAGAGTGGGCTGCTGGTATTTCTTCTTGTGGCTGGAGAGGTCAGGCTGTTTCTGATACAGACAAACGCTCCATTACAGTAAACTCACAGAAAGTTTCCTTTTCAACCTGAAAGGAGAAGGAAACGGACTCTCCACCAGTGGGCTTTCAAGAATTATTTCTGTGAGCTGAACTTACACTAAATGCTGGTTTGGTAATGGAAAAAGGTAAAGGAGGAAGGAAAAAAAAAAAAAAAAAGGAGAAGACATACTATTTCTTCTTTCTCTTTTTGCTGAGATTTGACTTGAGTCCTGGCTCTTTGTCAGATTATAGTCCTCAGTAAAAACACCAGCCCTTTGCACTGTGTGTTATTGAAGAAGTGGTTGTTGCTGATGTCCAGCTAAATGAGCATAAGGATTTAAACCTTCGAAGTGCTCTGCTTCTGGTATTTAGGAAAACTTGCTTCTTAGCAGGAAGAACTTGGTAATAAGGCAAATACATAGTGCAGTTCATTAATCTAGCACAGAAGTAAAGTATGTCTTCTCTGAAGGGTAGCATAAGAGCAAATATTTCCAGCTTTGCCTCTCCAAAGCTCTGAGCAAAACCTCTACATAGTAAGGGTGAGGAAAGAGAAGCTGATGGGAAACCTTCATTCCCTCCTCTTCTGCTCATCATTTTTAAATGTTTGCAAAAGCACACATGGTTGCCAGATTTGATTGCAGAAGTAGCCCTTGGCACTGAAACCCTTTTGGCAGGTTGCTGTCCTGTGATATTGGTGCCCTCTGAGGAAATTCAGTTCCGCATGTGGCAGCAATGGAACTGGGAATCTCCCTGTATTGGCCCTGCTTTGTTCATGGGGTGAGTTCAGTACGTGTGGTTTTAGTTTATTTTTCATTTGTGTGTGTGTGTCCAGTGAAAACCCTCTTCACCAGTGAACTGAAGTCATGATTTCTCTGCAAGTGCCATGCTGAACTAGTGCTGTGCTATTTCTGTGTTGAGATTTATAATTTTTTTCATATTTTTTGGAGTTTAGCAAGTATTGCAAATATATTTATAAAAGCAGAATTTTACCATCTGTAATAATCTAATACCCATAATAACCTATGGATTTATATTATCTATTATTCACTGTTTGAATAACATATTGTATTCACTGGAGTAATGTAGTTTCTATAGAGAACAGTAATCTATGTAACTAACATATGTAAGCTCCACTATCCTGGTGCTAATACATGTCATACATTTAATGAATTTGTCTGTCAGGTGACAGACATTATTTCTTTGTGGGGTTAGTTAAGCATCCATCTTATTGTTTATTGTAATAGTTGTTTAGGTAATTCAAAAGGCTCAGTCTAATTACAGATACTGAGAGGTGGTAGCAGTAGAACTGTTTTTTGAGCTACATTGGGATAGTTGCCTGTGTGCTTGGTGACATCTGCATAAAATATGTGATTTATTGTCTGGTTAAAAAAAGAACTAAAATGTAACTGACCATCACTACAAGATAAGGAAACGTTTCTTGCTGTACTCTAGGGCAAGAGTAAAAACACTGCCCTTGTCTACTTGATGGCAGTTTAGTTTAAATTTATTAGACTGCTCCAGGGTATATGCAGGAGTCTAATCCTGTAATCCATAGTCAGGCTGTTATGTGCCCAGTATTGCAGTATTCCCTGTGTATGGAGTAATTTGACATAAAATGTGCTTTCTGCTTCTCAAGAGAGAGACAAATGTGACAGTATTGTCTTACTGTTTGCTGCTTGGACAGCTGAGTTCCCCTTTATTAGAAAGACATGAATAAAATTAAGTGTGGAAGGAATAGAGGCTGCCAGATAATAGATATTTATGTCACAAACTTGATAGAGTATCATAAATGAATAATTTTTGAAGATATTTAATTCTTCTTTCTGCCTAATTACTTGATTTGTGGTACAAGTTTGCTTAAATTTGTTTTTGTGGCAACTTGAGTAATTTTATGCTTCTCCCTTCTACAGAAAAGTTAGTATTGATTTGCCAATTTCATCTTTAAATGCAGTCAAAAATCCCCTATTTGCTAAGTTAAGAAACCAATAATATGAAATGAAAATATGCACTACGTTGCATTGCCTCAGCTCTGCAATTTGTTGACTTTGACATGAGCTGTCGATTATTAATATATGTTTATATCTTATGTAATATATAATATTAATAATATTA
>NW_010119646.1:0-4761 GCF_000699245.1 Pterocles gutturalis | reverse complement strand
CGCTCTGCTGGGCTCCAGCTGCCTCCCATACACACGCTGCTCATTTTTCATACTGAACACAGCTGCCGCCAGCATCTCTTCCCTACCCCTGTTCCTGCCAGTTTTATGAGAAAAGAATAAAGAGGGGAAACAGATAACTGCAGAGGTTCATTTGCCAATTGTCAGGCTGCCGGTGCATCAGAAATAGAGTCATCGGTCTGCTCCCTCCGCCGCGCCGGGGCTGCGCAGGCAGCTTTTCATTAGCAGCGTTATTTATTCATGGCCCCCCAAGCTGCTCTCTTATTTTTTTGGAAGAAGGGACCTGCTGATGCTCCTGTTTTTTCCAGGATGGCCTTGATTAGCCATGTGCAGGTGGGATGGGAGAAGTGGCTGTTCCCAGAGACCTAGAGTCATCGGTCTGCTCCCTCCGCCGCGCCGGGGCTGCGCAGGCAGCTTTTCATTAGCAGCGTTATTTATTCATGGCCCCCCAAGCTGCTCTCTTATTTTTTTGGAAGAAGGGACCTGCTGATGCTCCTGTTTTTTCCAGGATGGCCTTGATTAGCCATGTGCAGGTGGGATGGGAGAAGTGGCTGTTCCCAGAGACCTCAGCCTCTCTCTGCCCAGGGATGGAGACTTTGCCTTCGCCGGCGGGCTGCAATCGATGGGATCAGCAAGGGCAGGCGCGGGCGGTGGGCTCTGGCTGACTCGGCTGGCTGCTCCTCTTTCTTTGGCTTGGTAATTAGAAGCTCTCAGAGAGAGGGAAGAGAGGTCACACATGGAGTGGGCCTATTAACCCTGTCCCTTGCCAGCTGCCCTGCAGAGAAATGCCCTTGGAGCAGCTGCTCCGGTGCAGGCTTCCAGCAGGATGGCAGCTGGGATGGGGGGAGATTCCCTTCCACCTCCTCTGCCACGCACACAGCTGGGGATTTGCTTCCCATGGAGGGTTTGCAGATGAAAAACATCATGCTAGGGACTAAATTTTGTCTAAAAGTGTTGGTAGACTCATCTTCTTCATCCAGCAGTGAGAACCACGGTGGTGGTTCCCCATAGCAGGTCAGGTCCCACTGGTGCTTCTCCTGGGGCATCCTCATGGACTCTTGGTGTTCCCAAGTTAATGAACTCATCTTCCTATGGCAGGTTTTGATAGCTGGGAGGACCTTCCCCCATGTTTCCAGCCTTGCTGGAAGCTGAGGGCTACTGGTTTTCATGCAGGTTGGTTTATTTAGTGGTTCCAAAGTCCTTCCGACCCCGTAGCTTTTCCCAGGGTCGGTCTGTAGGTAGGCTCACAGCAGTCTGCAGGATCCCCCTCACAGTCTGCCGGCTCTGTTGCTGTACTGACGCCAGTGATATTTATGGAAATCTATGCAGAAGTTCCTCAGGCTCTGATGGAGCAGAAACAGTTTTGTGGCATTATTTGCCCAGAATGCCACCGTTCTGAGTGCTGTATCCGGACAGTGAGAAGCGGATGTCAAAGCAACTGTTTACAGCAGGAGCTGATACGGCTTCTAGGGACAAGTGACTTAGCATTGCAGCACCGGGAGCATTAATGCAGCAATTCTGAAGTTTATGTATAAGCTCTGAGCTTATATCACCTCTGCCTTCTGCTGAAGCAATGCCAGAGCCCCAGAGCTGCTCTTTGATTCCGCTTCTCCCATGCAGCAAAACAGCAGCCCAAGGAAAAGCAGGTAAAGATGAAAGCTAAACTCTTTGCCCAACCTTCTCTGGCTACAAAAACCATTCCCGCTTTTATTTCAGCTGATGAGAGGCTCTTGGTTAGTTTTCCCAGTTTCCCAGGGGCACTTCCAAGCCGCAGGCAGCCGTGTTTGCTCTGCGGTGGGCAGGGGGGGGCAGTGGGGGTTTGAAGTGCTGACTCAGTGGTGGCACTGGAAACGGAGCCATGTCCCAAAGGGTGGGAGTGTTGTGGGGAAGGTTTGATGGGTGAAAACCACCGTGTTGTGGCTTGTGACCCACCGCAAGCCCTAATTGTGTGTTCAAAGTAAACCCCAGCCTGGCGGTGTTTCTTTTGCCTCTGTCTTGGCAGGTTGCCTTTAGCGTCGAGGGCTCCCATCACTCATCCTGCGGTTAGCTGGTCAGGAGTCACCCGAGTAGTTAGGAAAGGAATGTTAAAGGCCTGTTGTGTAAACCGACCGCTGTCTGAACAGGCTTTGTTTTCAGTGTAAATCTGCTGCAGGGAATGATTTAACCTTCATTTATTCTTTTTTTTTTTATTGTTTCATTAAATAAGATTTATACAGGTAGAGTATTGGAAAGGTCATCCATCCCCTGAGCTGTGGGAAGAGCTCTGCGCATTCCTCCCTCTTCACTTCCCCGCTTTACGCCCTGCTTTGGGGTGGGAAAGCACAAAGACTGGGCTTTGTTGTCTTTCTGGAAAGTTAATTTATATCTGCATGGTACACACAACCCCCAGCCCTCCTGCCCCCCATTCCCACGTGTGATGAATCCTCCGGAGCGACCAGGAGCCCCAGGCAGCCGCTGGGTAGCCTTTCCCAGCTGAGGGGAAGCGGGGGGGTTATTCCATGACATATCTGGTGGCCGCAGCAGGGACCTGGGGTCTGGGTGCTGCTTCTCGGGCTTGCTGAGCTGCTAGAGCGGTCCTCTCCGAGGTCTCTCTGCAGCTGCTGCTCTTGTATCTCTGAAATGAGATGTTTTCTGTTTTTCCTGTTTGCTGATATGTTATGAAGTTGAATGAGGGTTTTTTTTTTTCCCCAAGATATTTAAGATCCTGTAGTGGCAGAGTGTCAGTGATTTGACACACCAGCACCAATGCTCACAGCCGTGCTTGGTGTATCCTAGCTGCTGGGCTGGCCACCCAGCTCTGAGCACAGCAGCTCCTGAGAAGCGTCCCTAGTCACATCACAAAGCCTTCATCCAGGCACAGAGGTTGGCAAGCCAAGGCGGCAGAGCTGGAAAGGATATTTTGCAGCTTCCTAGCAGCAACCTGTTCTCCAGGGCTTTCCTGAACCCCGAGAACAGATGGTTGGGCTGGAGGCTGGGATGCAAGGACAAGGGACTCTTGTTGACATTACCTTTAGCAGAGTGCCTTCCATCATTAGCATGTAAATGCCACCAAGCACCCAGGAATTATCCATCTATGATCTCTTCATTAGACAAGGCCTCTGATCAGGTTAATCTCCTTTTCCCCCTGTGGAAGGGAGGATGCTGAGCAGCTGTATCCCCCAGCAAGTGAAGGTAGAGTGAATTTCTGAGACAGAAGGATGCTGCGAGCAGGTTTTAAGTGAATCAGCAGTGATTGCTTTGGCTCTTGCACGGAGAGGTAAGGGCTGAAATAGCAGTGTTGAGGGTAGTAATTGAGGCTAATGGGAGCAGTCCTCTGCAGCAGGTGCCCTGGAATACGTGTGCGGGGAATATGGAGCCCGAGCCTCCTGCGGGAAGGAGGGGTCCCAGCCCGGTGCCTTTTTTCAGCCTCTCGATGGTCTGCTCTCCCTCTTGGGAAGCAGAAGCCAAAGCAAGCATGGGGGAGGGTGGAGGAAATGGGTTTTAACAGTAAATATGGCCTTGTTATTTATCAATGCAGAGTAATTGAAGTAATTCCATGTCGTTTTTAAATGCAGTGCCTAGGGATCTAATCTATCTGTCTAATATTAATGGGTAATATTTGGTTGCCTCATTCATTCATTACTGTTTTCATTAAGACTCTAATCCCATTTAGGAGTCTGTTTGTCATTTTAAACTCCTCTGTTTTATCTTAGCCTGCCACAATCCTTTTTAACAAGTTAACTGAATTCATGAGTTCTAGGCTAGCAGCTTGGGGGAAGGGGCCGCTGCTGTCTGGCATGTGGTTTTTATGGGGAGAGAGGAAAAACAGACGGCTGAAGGCAATTGCAAGCAGCAGGCACGGAGCTTTCCTGTGATACACACCACTGAGATTTAGGTCTTTCGTAACAGATCTGGATGTCTGCGTTTCAGAGCATGGAGCTGACACAGAGAGTGCATTGACACCTGCTTTGAAGCCTCCATCATTTTCAAACCAGTAAAAGAAGCTGTTTGGAGTGGGGCTGTTGTTTGTAAATGCTCGGGGTGTTTCCAGACAGGCGTTGTCCTTCCAGTTGTTGTCACATCTCGGGTGCTCCTGAGCTTGGTGCTGACGAGGGCTGCAGGGATGTACACGGAGATGTCAGCCCCCAGAACATCCGTGCTGGGGCAAACATGGAGCAGCAAACGCGGAGCAGCGGGAGGCTTTGGTGACAAGGTGGACAAGTGGCATCGGTGCAGCTGGTACCCACCAGCGAGGGGTTTGTACCGGTGCTGCTGCCAGGGAGCAAACACCCTGCAGGAGATGGGGCTGGAGGGGTGGCAGGAGGGGGGGTTTGTCGTGCTGGAGCTGACGTTGCAGATATTCCCAGCTGGGCTGCTCCTGACCGCACCAGCATGGCACAGCCAGGTCCTGGCCAAGCTGGAGTGCACTGGGGAGAGAGTTGACACAATCCTGGGCTTTTCCTGCCTCAGAGCATTGCACAGAAGAAATAAAGGGATTTCCATAAAGCGAACTGAGATGCTCTCTCCAAGGATGAAAGAGCAGAGCCCAAGATGCCACCACCCACGCCGTACAGCCTGATCGCCACAGAGAAAAGCAAATCCCGCGTCAGACTGGAGGGTTATTGTCACCGAGCTGGGGGCTCTGCCCCCATCCCAGCACTCCTCCTGCCCAGGTCCCCGTGCCCTGGGGCTGGGCAGCACCCAGGCAACTGTGGCGGGGTCCCCGCGGCACTGCCGGGCATCACCTGCGGCGCCGAGCGGGCG
>NW_010119645.1:4793-6043 GCF_000699245.1 Pterocles gutturalis | reverse complement strand
GCTCGTCTTCAGCTTCTCATCCCCCAACAGCCTCCCCAGGGCTGCTCTCCAGCCATTCTCCTCCCAGCCTGTGTCTGTGCTGGGGGTTGCCCCGACCCACGGGCAGGACCTTGCCCTTGGCCATGTTGAGCTCCATGAGGTTGGTGTGGTCCCACCTCTCCAGCCTGTCCAGGTCCCTCTGGATGCCATCCCTTCCCTCCAGTGTGTCACCACACCACACAGCTTGGTGTCATCGGCAAACTTGCTGAGGATAAATTTCATTTAATTCTATCAGGGCTTTGTGTTTACTGTCCCTATTCTGATGGCAAATTAATTCGATTCAATTTCAGGGAAGTTTTTTGAAGAAAATAAGAAAAATGTCCTTAAGCTTCAGTGTTTGTACTCTGCAGCATTGACCCTGAAATTCAGAATGCAACATCTTTTTTTTTTCCTTTTTTTTTAGGGAGGGGGGGCACGTCTGAAGCCTCCACTTTTTTTTTCTGAACTGCCAGCTCTAGCACATAGGATTCCCAATCGAGGCAGCGTCCTGGCAGTGAAGGGAATAGTGGCTATACTTTCTTCTTTGACTTGAAACCAAATAGCAAATGTGTATTTACTGCACGTGTTTTTCTGTTTCAGGAAACACTCCCCGGTTTTAAATGGATTGGAAGTAGAGTGAAAGATCTCCTAGATAATGGGAAAGAAGTTCTCTTTGCGTTTGAAGAGTCTATTGGTATGTATGTTAGTATTGCTTTGAAATGCTGAGAACTGTGGGGGGCAATGAAACTGAACCAGGGGTGCTCTTAGTTGGGAAAAGAAACACGCTTTTGCTCTCTGTTCTTGTAGTTACCACTGTTATTCTCTCATCAAATCAGCTCACCAGCTCACGTAATAAATGATCTGTGAATATTTATGATCCAGTCAGATATCTGGTTCTGCTAGCGTTCCTGTGGAGTTTCCTGCTACAAACCTGTTCTGATACAGGTTGAAACTCCTGCGATGCCGGAGCCGAACCACTGTTGCTTTGTGGCCTTTTAGCTGAGATCAGGCATAGGATCTGTTCTTCAGCAGTTTAATATCTCGAAGGTCCTCCCTTTTGTACTCCCGGGGAGGTGGCTTGCCTCAGTCACACTATCCACTGCACCGACACTGCAGTTCCTCCAGGAGCTGTACGCCATCCCCTCTGAAAAAATTAAGAGTTTATTTCATGCTTCAGAACCACATGTGAGGAATTCAGCCATGTGCAGGAATAGCGTTAAATACCTCAGTGG
>NW_010119645.1:0-4762 GCF_000699245.1 Pterocles gutturalis | reverse complement strand
TGCTGACTTTGAGCACTCTGTTTGGCTTGGTAATCTTGCTGACACCACTTATCCGTAGAGAAGTGCGTAGTGAATGTTTGGCTGTAGGAATTCTCCACTTCTTAGAACAAATGGCAGCTTTCTGGGACAGCATGTTGCCATAGAACATGACATTTGAAAATGAAGCATGCACTGGAGAGGGGGTGTTGCCCACACTCTTTACAGTATCCGTGTGCTTGCACAAAACGAGCCAGTGGTCGTGTTCAGCACTGTACTGTGAGAGAGCCCCTCAGAGATCAGATGTTATTAATCTGGAGTTAATTGATTAGAGCACATATCTTTCCAGCCCTATAACCCCTGAGTTAATTAGATTTCATAGGAAAGGGGAATGCTTATGCAGGAATAAAAACAGCTAACGTGTATTGGCCAGTTTCCTTTCACAGGAAAAAGGTTAAAACTTCAAGTTAATCAGTGTAATAGTCTGTCAGCATATTTTTCCATGATCAATTGTTTATTTTCAGGCTTCATGTGCGGCACATCAGTGTTGGATAAAGACGGTGTAAGCGCGGCTGTGGTCACAGCTGAAGTGGCAACCTACCTGGAGAGCAAGAACCTAACGCTAGCACAGCAGCTCATCGAGATATATGAAACGTAAATTGTGTTTTTCATTACTGTGTTCTTCTTACCTATTTTGGAGCTGAGAATAATCTAGTAAATATTTCCAATGTCTCCCGCAGACGCTTTCTCACTGTAAGTTGTTTTTTCTGGTGCTGTGATGGACTGCAGCCGTCAGTATTACAGATACCACTTGAATACCACATCCCCCAAAGGACTGAAGAGGCCCTTTGTGTCGTGTTTCTGCAATAGATTGTGAAAGAGCAGAATTTTCATATGGATCCACGAGGGCAGACTTTTCTCTCATATTAGATTCATGCTATGTTACTTCTCTTCTGATGGGCACCTATATCGTAGTTGTGCTCTGTGTGCCTCTCTTTAACCCTTAAGATTTTCACTTTTCACTTTTCATGTTTCACTGAAACATGGTCTGGGGATTCTTAGGAGATCCCAGGCTGTTGTTGCAGAGATCTGTAACAGAACAGAGGTTAAAGGAATAGCCTGTGTTCAGTAGTGACAGACACAATTCACAGCAATTCAACGAGGACCGTGTTTATGTCGGAAGTAAAGTCACGCTGCGATAAACCTGGCTCATCAGCAGAAGTTCCTCTGCTTTAACGGGATTAGCGGCACAGTTACAGCAAAGCAAACATGCCGTTCCTTTTCCGCTGGCCCAGCACAAGGACAGACTGTGGCCCTTACAAACTTGGAACGAGGGAGCGCAAATGATGATCAGCATTTGTCTCTTGGTGGCACTCGGAGTTTGCTGTGTCACGTGCAGTCTGTAGCTGAAACAATTCTGCACAGCTGGATGGAAAAGCTGTCAGTGGGAGTGAGAACTGAAGGATTCACCTTCCAGCCACATTTAATTTGTTAAGCTGCAGAGCAGGGTCTCTGTAGCATGAGGAGTGGGTGGAATGCAGTGAAGAACAACTTCAATTTCAACGTGCAAATGTGGTTGCTGCGCCCAGTGACTGCTCGCTTTAGGTCTGATTGGGGATGGTAGTTTTAACGTGGATGAAATCATCAGTCACCTTCCTCAAAGGCTGTTGAAATAATCTGTTGTTGTGGCTGCTCCCATGGCTGTGGTGGATAATTTTGCATGGTGTGGGAATGATACTGCATATTTGTTTCCTGAGGGCTACCAAGGCTGCAGCTAGCCAAATGGTTGGCTTTTATTTCTTTGGATCTGAAACCTGTGCTTGAATTTAAAAATAGCTTCAGATGATCTGAGTAATGCTGTGAAATCTGCTTCAGAGTCCAAACGTTTGCCTATAAATATCCATTTCCACAGCTGTGAGAACTGCGTGCTTTTTCTTTCTGTTATTCCAAACAGAGGCTGTGCAGAAAACTTCTGAACCTTGTGACTGAAAATGTTCATCTGCTTGTAGGTATGGATATCACATATCGAGGACTTCCTACTTCTTGTGCTACGATCCTCCTACTATCAAAAGGATATTTGAGAAACTTCGGAACTTCGATGCCCCTCAGTCTTACCCAAAGTTTTGCGGTATTTACAATATATTACACGTGCGAGATGTTACCACTGGCTACGATAGCAGCCAGCCGAATAAGAAATCGGTGAGTTACACAGTATTGTCGCAGGAAGGGTTCTGTTTTCGAAGAGACTGAAAGTTAAATACACCCAGAACTGTGCAGGAAGATGTATTATGTCAGCCAAGATGGCAGTAGAATTGCCGTCATCTGTGAAGACTGCCTGAGATTCACTGGGGAAAAAACTGCTTAAGTGTGAAATGGTTTGGCTATTCTGTTATTTTATTAAAACAATGAATGAACTTTATTAGTTGAAGTGAGCTTGATGCTCGTGCAACTTTTAAGCTGTCTAGCAGGCTCCTAGATGTTGGAATTCCAACAGGAGTAAGAGGCGGTCCCGTTATCCTGAAATACTGAGTCTGATTGCGGTGACAGCTCTACTCTGTCGCGTTGGTTGGTGGATGTATACAGCAGAGGACCTCAGCATGTTTTTAAGTATACTGAATGTTGTATTTAAAAACAAAACAAAAAACACCCCACTTTGGTGTTAGTTCTGTAATAAAATGTCGTTGTTTACGCAGGTGCTGCCAGTGAGTAAAAGCAGCCAGATGATCACTTTTACATTTCAAAATGGTTGTGTTGCCACCCTTCGGACAAGCGGAACAGAGCCAAAGATCAAGTACTACGCGGAGATGTGCGCCATGCCTGAGCAGAGGTCAGTAGCAGGTCTGCATGCACATTGCAAGGTGTCTCGGGGCTGAAAGGTCAGGATGCAGGAATCACAGGAATCATTCCCTGCCTGCGGGGGGATTCCTCTACTGCCTCCTCGGAGACCTGCGCCTCAGCTGACTGTTCCAACCTGTTTAGCCAGAGTGATGCACGTTCCTCCTCATAAGGGATCCCCTCTGTAGTGGGTAAGACAAAGAACTGAATTTTCAGCATCTGCTACAGTCAGAGACTTCTTTCATTAACCCAATTCCTCATTCTAGAATTAAAAAGTAATGAAGCTGTGCTGCTACTGGCGAGTACGCGTAAACTCAGGTGGATTCCTGTGGCTTTTGGGAATCTGCTGCGTTGCTCCAAGCTACGGGATAGCAGCTAGAGGTCTGTCGTCTTTTGACAGCTGCCTGGATTGACCTTCTTCCAGTTTAGGGGGAAGAAAAAAATACAGGGTGTGTTTACCCCATTGAAATCAGGAGTGTGGACGAGGAGCCCAGGTTCTCAGTCTCGCTAACGGAGAGAAGCAAGCTCTTGAACTAGATTTCTAACCTCAATTGCTCAGTACCCCTCCTTTTAGACTCATGTCCAACATTCCTGTGGAGCAGAGAATTGAAAATAACACCAAGAGACCTCTGATTCAATATTTATTTCTATTTATTGGCAGGAATTCAGGGTGAGCATGCTTCTGGCAGTGAATGTTCTGGTTGGATTGAGGCAGTCAGTGGGCAGTGAGCGGTAAATTCCCTTTGCTTGGAAACCCTGCGCATGAGGGGATGCACAGACCCATGCCTGGGCAGCTTTCCACAGCTTCTGCAGTGTTCTTTAAAACACGGTTTATTGCTATGTGAGGTATATTAACACAGGTAGGGCCCGGCTTTTGAATCGCTTTACATTGTTCTGAGTTGACCGCGGAGTAACAGCAGGTCGGAGGAGCGGGAGGGGTTCCACATCCAAATTTTCTGAGTGGCAGCTCTTGCCCAGAAGCTTGTATTTATTTGGTCAGAGAGCTTTCCGATTGTCTGCCCCGTCACTGCACTTCTGTGGTATGTGGGTGTGGAAAGTCTCGCTCTGGTTAGAACACGCTTCCGTCAACCTGGGAGTGGGCAAGGTCCCATCTGGTGTAAATGCTGAGGAAAAGGTAAAGATACAGTTGAGGCAAACAGCTGTGCCAACAAGGAAGAAAGAAATTCTAGAAATATTGACCTAATCTTAACACAAACGGAGGCCAGACAAGGAAGGGTAGCGGGGAGAGAAACAAAGTACCCCAGGATGCTTTGATGTGTGATTTGGGCTTCTGTTGCTGTTCAGTCTGGTAAGTCAGAAAAATGCATCGACCTGAAATTGTAGTAATGCCTATGGCTAATGGCAAACGTTATTTGGAACGTGAAATTAAAAAGCTTTCAAGATTCCCCGGTTCAGGGCATGAAATGGTCTGTAGGAACCTCACAAGGCATTCCTCTCCGTAATAGCTTTGCAAATGTTTCTCCGAGTTGCTGTTTATTGATTATTCTTAAAAGCTGAACATCAGGAAAGTCAGTTTTATTGCAGCATTTTGGGTGTTTTCTTTAAAAGGGTGGATCATTTAAAAGGATCCAGAGTGTCACCCCCCTCTGTTAGGGGCTCATTCTTCACTTTTACTCCATTTACAGTGTCTGACTGGTCTTGCACTGGTTTTGGAGTCATTAGCTCTCGTGTCCTCTCTGCTGGCCTAGAGCCCTCTAGTGGTGATTATTTTTTCTTTAATTGAATTAAATTAATTTAAATTAATATTACAATAGTCCCTACCGAAATGTAGCTTGTTCAAGCAAGGAGGTTGGAGTCTCTGCACATGGATGCTGGTAGGAAACATAACAGAGCCAGTCCATCACCATTAGATCTTGCATTTTATTTTATTTTATTTATTTTGAAAAGTTTTTTATTTTTTCCTTTATTTTTATTTCTTTATTTCTTTATT
>NW_010119644.1:0-7807 GCF_000699245.1 Pterocles gutturalis | reverse complement strand
CTGAGGCCCGAGGGCCACGGTGCCGCTGGCAGCGGCGATCCCGGGTGCTGTGCGCCACAGTCCCGTACAGCGCCGCGGGTAGGGTACAGCCTGTTTCCAGCAGACAGAGGAATACACACCGACAGGCATTGTCTGATTCCATGTCTATTTTAGATTTCCTTTTGATTATTTGATTTTGTAAATAAAAAGTTAGACACCTTGTTGCTATGCATTTTTTTTCCCCACAGATTTCTTTTCAGCAGCAGGCCAAAGCGCCCTGCTGAGATCGGTGACGCTGCAGCATGCCACGCTTCATGGCACAGTATTTGATGTCTCTTTCAAATGCTCCAAATCGTGGAGGTTGTAGTTTCTGCTGACATTGGCAGCTGATGTTAGAAATTCTCCAAGGCTGCAATTATTCCAGCAGGGCTCTAAAGTGCTAGGAAAGCACTTCCAAATGTTGCATTGAAGGTTATAAAAAGGTACTGGAAGAGTCGGCACACTTCTGACAATCCCAGCCGATTTGTGTCTTGCCTTACAACCTTCACCCTTGCTAAGACCTACCCCTTGTCTAAGCCCTTCCCTCACTCCAAAAAAACATCTAATTGGTTTGAGGCTTGTCAGAGGTTGTCTAAGACTGACTGCAAGGCTTTTCTGACTGCGGTAGGTTCAAAATTAGCATCAGTCTTCGCATAGAAGTGTTCAAGTCTCAGGAAAAGAGCTGACAGTCAAGTATTGGAGAAGATAATAATGAGCACAGGAATAATGAGCTATCAGCAACTGTCTTGAAAGGCCAGAATCCCACTGCCGTTCTCCTCTTCCTCAGTGCCTGAGCAGGACCGAGGGCCTGTGAGCCCGTCACTACCAGTCTGGGTGCACCTCCTAAAGCAAAAGCTTCCCTTCTGTGGCCTGAAGAATGCACAAACCCATCAGATGATCCAAAGATTCTCCTAGGTAGGGCTGGGCACAGAGCCTGCAGAACCTGTCTACCCAGAACAAAAGGTTAAAAGGAACATTGCTTTCTGTGGCAAGATGCTTTCCATGTCTCCAGACAAAACCACGTGCTGTGGACTCAATGCCGATGCAGGGAAAAGGCACAAAGGGCCAGCAATGCCTTGTTTTTCCTGGGTTTGATCTCTGCCCTGAGGGTTCAGCCCACATAGATTCACAGCCCCACAGTGGCACCGAGTCCGCGAGCTGTGACAGCCTTGGTCTGGAGCACACATGACAGAGGGACTGCTGGGGGATCAGAATGTGATCTTCAACTTTTGCTGACACAACAGGAACCTTTTAATGTGAAGAGCTGCGAGCTGAGCTGGTGGAAGCTGACATCTAACCAGCCACAGCTGCCCAGGAGCAAGGCAAACAGCAGGCAGAGGGAAGGAAATGGCTTGAGCCTGCCTTGGGCACGGGCAGGTTAGTGCGTGCTGTATAAAACAGTGCAAAGGCTGGGACAGCCTCACGCTGCTGTTAAGACGGCAACAGGAGCACCTCTGTCTGGGGAGTCCGTGCAGGACAGCTGTGCAGTCCTTCAGGTCACACGGCGGACTGACAATCTCCCCCAGCACAGCTCTGCCTGCCTTCCCTGCTCCACCAGCTGAGCACCAACAAATTTGTTGCAGGCTTTGCTGTAACTGGAAGCAGTGGTTGTGCTGGAAAATGCAGCTCTTTGGTATGAGGCTCCTTTAAGGGAGTTGCAGGAAGGAATTTTAAAAAAAAAAGAGAAGTGGAGTGGTTACCAAAGCTGCTAACCACAGTGCCAGGGAGCCTTGCAGGGCACCAGGACAGCCCAGCGTCACATGCCTAACGCATCCTGTCTCCAGACTTCCTCGCCCGCAATGTACGTGGCTTGCACATACAGACTGTCATTCAGCATCAGGAAATCTGCGTGAAACAAGGGAGAAAGGAAGCAGCTGTCAGAGAAATGGAACAGCTGAAGCTGTCTGGGAGGAGCCGGGCTCAGTGGGGAAGAGCTTCTCCCCAGCCCAGAGACGGCAGCAGGACAGCAGTGTGCCATCCTTGCTATGGCAGCTCTGCTCCATGCTTGGCTGAGATGTGGGGCTCTCTCCAGAGGACTCGCACAACACCACCAGCATCCAAGGGAAAAAACACTGGAGCAAAAGCCCAGAGCAAATCCCAGGCAGAGCGAGTCTCTCTGCAACTCCCGCTGAAGCAAGGGATGAAGATCTGTTCGCAGCAGCTCCTGCTTTGCTCCAGCACCTGGGAGCCCTCCCACCATTGTCCCCATACCACTACCTGCTGTTCCAATACCAGTACCTGCATCGGAGTCGTAATTTAGCGTCCCCTTTTTGTGTTCAATCCCCAGGAGCTGGGCGGGATGCAGAGATGCTGCCTCCAACGCAGTCTCTACGGAGCACCCTTGGACAGAGAAGGAGGTTGGCAATTAGGGTGGCAAACAGCCATTGTCAGAGCAGCTGAAACCCGCCTGGCTAAGGCAACTGTCAGCCTGGCAGGGACCTGAGCTGGAACACCCCCACCGAAGCCAGATGGAGCTGCAGAGGAGAAACATCCCTATGGGAGACACCAGGAAGAGGAGGACGGAACACCAGAATATGGGGAGGGGAAAATAATTCACCTTTGTGAGAAAAGAGCAGGAGGCTTCACTTTTCATTGGTGCTATGGGTTAAAATGAAATCTCCCCTCAAAAAGGTGCTCATCTGAGGCCAGTGCCACCGATCCGAGCCCTTCCCATCATGTCTCAGGCAAGAGGGAACGGTTCTTGGTGGAGCGGACACTGCTGGCAAGAGCGAGACCTCTTCCAGAGTCAACACACGGAGGGAGCAGCAGCCTGTGGCCAAGGCTCACTTACCTGTGGCTTCTTGGAAGTGTCGCACACATGTGTCCATGGTCGCCACGCTACCGCTCAGGGTCTTTGTGCCTGGGAGAGGAACAGGATGGCACTGAGCAGGTCCACAACTCATAGCAAGGGTAAGTGGGGTGGTGGGAAAGCATAACATGACCACAAGGGGTAGAAAATCTGGGCTGCGCAGGGAGCAACTGGAAGGGCCCGAGTGACAGAGAGAAGCGAGAGAGAGCCCGCGCTGGCTGCACAGGGAGAGGTGCTGGGATGTCACCCCACAGATCCCCTGTACGACCAGCCGGGCTGGGTGAAACTCTAGCTCACAACACAGGCACCTGCTGCCCGAGAGAGAGGAAGGGAGCTGAGAATGGAATGATCCTTCTCTGAAATACCTTCCCAGCCTCCAACTGCTTGCAGCTTTAGGGAACTTAGTTAGCAAGGAGTGGTGGTGGTATAGTAAAGACGAGGGACAATAAATATCTGTGGGATATGCCCTGTCCTTTCAGACCCCGCTGGAACCTCTAGCATCCATGATACTGGGCAATGAGGCTTTCAGAGGTGTAGATAGCTACAAATTTTCAGATTAATCCTCACTCCACCAAGATGGGGCACTTCCACTCTTCACAAGGTGCCTCATTCTCCTCATGGCCAAGTCACTGTAAAGCCATCGGGCACCAAAACCCAAGGGGGTGGCACCTCGCACCCACAGGCACTGCAAGATGTGCTGAGCTCTGCAGGACCGGGCACAAGCGGCAGTGCTGTTCCCAGCGCTTTAGCAAGAGGCACACACCTGCAATGTAGGTGTTGAGTCCATCGATCTCCACCACCTGCTGACCCAGTGTGTGCCGACCCGGTGCCAGCCCCATGCCAGCGATCGCATCCGTCACCAGCACCAGGCCTGAGGAACGCAAGGAAAGAGGCTGCGTTAGCTCTGCAGCTGATCTTGCCGCAGCTCTGAGCGCTGCCCTCCCACAGAGGGGCAAAGGTGTCTCTGGCCACGTCCAACAAAAGCAAGAGGGCCGGTGGATCAGCACACGTGGCTGTGACCTCTTCAGGCAGCGAGGGCGGCATGCCACAGCACTTGTGCGAGGGTTTTGTGGGAGATGGCACAGCACTCGGGATGGCTGGTGACGCCGTGTGGGCCCAGCGTGGCTCACCTTTGGGGTGGGCTCGGTGCGCAATTCGCAGGGCGGCAGGGTTGGTGTGGATGCCATCAGAGATCATGCCGTAGAAGACCGTCCGTTTTTTTCACTCGTCAGCAGCCCCACAATCCCAGGGTCGCGGTGGTGGAACTGCTCAAGGGGAAAGAGGACAAGCTGTGGAGCATCACCAGGACTCGTGGGCTGAGACCCCTCCCGTCCGGGAACGCAGCCGCCATCTCCACTAAACTGCCTCGCAGCTGGGCACTCCGTCCTTTTCCAGACAAATCTGGGCATCTTCTCACATTGCAAGAGTCTGCTACAGCCTTGACTCTCTTTTAGATCAGGCAGTAGGAATGTGAAGCCAGAGGTTTGGTGCTGAAACCTCATGAAACAAGCTGGGGAGAATATGCATCTGTGGGGAGCGGGAGAGAAAGCACCGAAAGCAACACCAGGGCAGGGCGAGTGCCCGCGGCTACTCACTGGCAACATGGCGTTGAAGAGGTGAGTGATGAAGGTCGCACCGTGCTGCACAGCCTCCTCAGCCTGGGAGAGATTAGCCACCGAGTGACCTGGGAATAAAGACCGACGCGTGATTTTTCTGCCTTTTTTTTCCTACAGGAAGGAAGATGCTCTGTCATTAGGACTCGACTCTGACGCCCCAGCCTGGGCTGAGATGTTTAAAGGCTTTATGGAGAGGTGTCAAGGGAGCAGAGACAGTGGGGACTTTGCCAAGACAGAATATGGAGATAAAACTACCCAGAAAGAAAATTCTGCTTTCCCCAACACGGACAGCAGCTGTAATGCTCTGTGGGCAAACTTTGCCTTTCTGTGGTTCTTTGCTTTCTGTGGCTGTGAGATAAGAGATGCTCTGCTGTATGAATGCCCTTCTCACTTAAGGTTTCCTTTCACCCTTGATTTCTTCAGTGACCTGAGGCAGCGAGGCATTTCTGAAGCAGAGGACACGCAGTATGCAGGCAGTCTGAAGTCAGTGGCCCACAAGGCAGTGCAGGGAGACGTCTCGTACGGCGCTTCCGGCTGAAAAACGGAGTCATCCAAACTCAACAGTAACCTTTGGAAAACCGTTTCACCTGTCAAATAAGGCCTAAAGCAGTTGGACTTCAGAGTTTGAACCTTTTCGCGTTGTCAGCCCCCAGTTGTGTCTTTATTCCAGTAAGACTTCTCTTCTTTCCTGGGTTTGAACAGCACCAAATGCTACCTTGTGTTAAACTGCAGGGGCTCCTCAATCAATATGAAGCTTGGCCCTTACCGTACAAAGGGCAACAGATTCACAGCATCAAAGCGAGGTCTCCATTTGTGACAGGTCTGTCACCTCCGCATAGGCCAGGCAAAAGAAAATCCCACCCCGTCCAGTCACACTGAGACACCATTAGAGATGCTACAGCCCCGAGAGAGGCACAGGGGGACAGAGCCTCCCGAAGCCTCCCCCTCCCCCTCCCCAGCCCTTACCGAGCGAGACACAGATGCCCCGCTTGGTGAGTTCCTGGATCACCTCACTGCTCCTCTTCATCTCTGGGGCCAAGGTGACTATCCGGACGTAGTCCAGGGACCCATAGGTGGCAAGCAGGTCCTGGAAGGCGCCTGCCTCGAAGGTGCGGAGGCAGTGCTCTGGGTGTGCCCCTTTCTTCTCCTTGCTGATGAACGGTCCTTCCAGATGGACCCCTGCCCAAACAGGAACACAAAGCCATGACCCTTCCTCTCCCCGCCACGGACCAAGAAACCTGCTGTGTCTACCCTGCTCCACTCAAGCTCTTGTCATTCTCCTGCAGCAAAACCCATACTTCAAGTAACTCTGAGCTGAGCTCAACATGGCAAAAGATGCAGCGCTGGCAACTGGTCAAGCTAAGCCACTCCACTGCCATTACCCTGTGGGGTCCAGAAGGGCTGGGGCAGTGCGGGTACGATGGTGGAGATCACAGAAAAGGCCAGGGACAGGTTGAGTGAGAAAGCAGGTCTTTGCCTGCCTGTGCAGCCCTCCCACTGTGAGAGCTCCAGCCCCCATTTGTGCTGTCTCTACAGCATCTTCTTTCTCCTTAACAAGGAAAAAGATAATTGCCCTCCTAGAGTAGCACCAGAGGATAGTGAGGGACAAAACCACTTACCGAGGATACCTGCTCCGTGGGCTCCACCATTTCTTATACTGAACTGAGGGAGAACCTAGAGAAAGGGGTTCATCAGACACAGCACCCCAGCCATGGCACCCCAGCCTGCCAAAACAGACCCAAACCTCGGCTCCAGAGAGAGCTTTGTAGCTGGACCACTTGGGACCGTCAGCCAAACACAGCTCGCAGAGAAAAATCCAGCTGCAAGCCCCATTGTGCACAGCTGGCCTGGGAGACATCGCTGTCTCAGAGGTATGAAAGGTTGAGGGCAAGAAACCCAGGGGTAGAGTCCAGCTCCTCCTGCCCGTGGCTTTTCCACCAGGGCAGCTATCCCGCTCTCTACAGTCCCAGCCTTGGCCCTCTCGCCTCTTGGTACCAGCCTCAGCCCTTTACCACCCTGCAGATGAGAGGGGTAAAAGTCCCTTACCTGGTGATACACAGACGGAGGAGATGTCACCAGTGTGGGACAGAAAGAGGTCACTCCATGGGAGAGGATTTTCTGACTAACCAGGTCAATGCCTGATTTGAAGTCATCTGTAGCCAGGGAGAAGTCCACCCCAAAGCCTCCTGCACCATGAACAAAACAGAGATGAAGCTGCAGCTTCCCAGTGGATGTTTTCCCACCCGAAAACACCGAAGCAGCATTCTGCGTGAGCAGAGAGACACTGACCAGAACCAAAGGGCTCCACCAGGACTTCTCCTGTCCTACATTTGCGAGGCTGTGCAAGTACAAGTCCAACCAATGCCATCCTCCTGAAGTGCTTTTCCCCACAGCATCCCAGTATTTTGCAAGCACCAACTTTTTATTTTGATGCAGGGCAAAATCTGAGGTTTTCCCGTTAAAGAGAGGATCTGACTCCCAACATAAGCTACCATAGAACAAAGCCCTCCTGACCCTCAGGAAAGAGCTACTGCAGGTAAGGTTTGTTCCCTTGAGAAATCCTGCTGTGTCCTCCCTGTATCCTGGGAAGAGTAGGGCAGGCATCCGGCCAGTGCAGGGGCAGGATAAAACGTTGACAAAAATGAGGTTAAGAGGAAAGCTGTGCTGGAAACCCCACCCAGCCGAAGGGGATCAACTACATGACAGCAGCAACCGTGGGCAAAATCGTTCTTTATCATGAGTGCCTCCTATCTCCCTCAAGCAGCTGAAACGTGCTTGTTCACGGGCAGTATGCACGCGGCAGGGTTTGAAGGTCTGAGATGGACGAACTTGGGATCCCCCAACTCCCTGTGAGCGCACATGGCTTCACTGTACCGTTGATCTGGACGTCGATGAAGCCGGGGGCGATGATGCTGTCCTTACAGTCCAGCTGGATGTCAGCAGAGCCCTTCTCATCGAAGAAGAGTTTCTCCGGGTTCAGGATCTTCCCCTCCCGCACCCACAGGTCCTCCCTGAAGGGACAATCACACGCACGCTGAGCTCCTGAGCGGTCTGCAGCGCTGCAGCCCGGGAGCACACAGGAGCAGGCAGCCTGGCCTCAGTGACAGGAGTGGCCTTGGGCAGAGCAGACCCCACCGGCCACCTCCGCCGCGGGCTCTCCGCTGTCTGCTGGGCAAAGCTGTCCCCAGGTCCCCCAGTGCAGCAGCGACGCGCCGGGCAGCCCTCTCTCTGCCTGGCCTCTGGGCAACGGGATTTTCATGGGCTGCCCGCCCGTGCGGTTGCGATGGCCAAAGGGCCCGGGGGCTGGCAGAGGAGGGGAGCAGAGAGGGGCCGTGCCCCACGCACCCCTCATCTCCTGCAGCAA
>NW_010119643.1:0-1172 GCF_000699245.1 Pterocles gutturalis | reverse complement strand
CCGACCCCTCCGCGGGGACACCGCGGGGACAGCCCCGCCCTGGGGACAGCCCCGCCACCCCCCCGGGACCCCTCCCCAAGGGGGACACCGTCCTGGGGACCCCTCCCCAACAGGGCCACCGCGAAGGGGACAACCCCACGGGGACAGCCAAGGGGACCCCGCCCCCATGGGGACAACCCATGGGGACAACCCCTGGGGACACCCCCACGGGACCCCTCCCCATGGGGACACCCCAGTGGGGACACCCCATGGGGACATCTCCATGGATGTCACCTCATTGGTGTCACCTCATTGAGGCCACCCCATTGGGGACATCCCAAGGAGGTCACCTCGTTGGGGACATTCCATGGGGACATCCCTTTGGGGCAACCCCCTTGGGGACATCCCCATGGATGTCACCTCATTGAGGCCACCTCTTTGGGGACATCCCATCGAGGCCACCCCATTGGGGACACCCTGTGGGGACAAGTCCCATTGGGGTCACCCCATTGGGGACACCCCCGCTGAAGTCACCTCATTAGTGTCACCTCCTTGGGGACACCCCTTTGAAGCCACCCTTGAAGCCACCTTGTTGGGGACATCCCCATGGGGACATGTCCCTTTGAGGCCACCCCACTGGTGTCACCCCATGGGGACATCCCCCATTGATGTCACCTCTTTGGGGCCACCCCATTGGGGACATCCCTTTGGGGCCACCTTCAGGGCCACCCCCTTGGGGACATTCCCCATTGATGTCACCTCCTTGATGTCACCTCCTTGGGGACATCCCTTTGGGGCCACCCCGCAGGGACGTCCCCCATTAGTGTCACCCCAGGGGGACACCCCGTGGGGACACGTCCCATTGGTGTCACCTCCTTGGGGACATCCCTTTGGGGCCACCCTCAGGGCCACCCCCTTGGGGACACCTCCCCTTGATGTCACCTCATTAGTGTCACCCCACAGGGACACCCTGTGGGGACACGTCCCATTGGTGTCACCTCCTTGGGGACATCCCTTTGGGGCCACCCTCTTGGGGACACCCCCCATTGGTGTCACCTCCTTGGTGTCACCTCCTTGGGGACACTCCACGGGGACGCCCCCACCGAGGCCAACCCCACGGGGACACCCCCCCCCACTGGTGACACCCCATTCGTGTCACCCCGACGGGGACATCCCCCCACCAGACCCCTCCC
>NW_010119642.1:0-34114 GCF_000699245.1 Pterocles gutturalis | reverse complement strand
TCCATGATCTGTAGACCCTCCTTTTGCAGAGTTGCAGACTGATGTGTTTATCTGATGTGTTTGTGAGTTTATTACCCATGATCGTTTTCATCCACTGAGGAGGGTAAGCCCGCACCTACGTCAGGGACCAGACCAGCGTGCACCAGTCGTCTGCCACCTGCACCAGTGCATGGTCCCGGCCTGCTCTGAGGAAACGTGTTAAACCCCAGTGCAGGGGGTTCAGGCTAACGCATTTTAACTGGAAATCTTCATGGGAGGGGGAAGAGGAAACAGGCAATTATGGTGGCAGGGACAACATGGGGCAACCTGTCAAACTGCCTGGCCCACTGCCATCGTGTGTGGCTGTATCCAGGTGCCTCCCTAGATCACGGCCCTACACAAATACTCCTCCTCTGCTGACACCTCCTTCTTCCATTTTTGGGATGTCACGGGTAGATCCTGGATGGCTGTTCCCAGCTGCCCAGCTTACAGTTTTAGAGGTGTCCAACTCAAGGTCAATGTCTGAGAAGCTCATCACAGTGGTGGTCCAGAAATAACACCCTGAAGGGTAACCACCCCACTGCAGCTGCATCTCTGCAGCCACAGGGCAGCAGGCATGACTTCTTCTCCAACAGTGTTAGCCCTCTCTGTGCCCTCCTCTTCCACCTACTCTGATGTCTGACTGCAATCAGGCATGAAATACGGGAGAAAAAAAGGTCTTTGCAAAGTTTCATGGATAATTTTAGTATTCAACACAGATGATGCCAGTCTTCAGAGTCCTGCTGTGCTTGGTTTTCCTACTCTAGCTCACCTCCTCCTGTGGGGAGGGCACCTCTCATCCTCTGGTGTCACCATCAGCCAGCAGCCACTGCCGCGGGCTGGCTCAGGTTATCCAGGGTGGTGTCATCCTCAGCAAGATCTCCTTAACATATAGCCTGTGGTGGAAACAGGATGTGAACTACAGGATGGGAGTGGTAATTGCTTTTATTGCTGTCCTGAAGGTGATATTACCCAAATTGTATTACCTTGTGTTTTGGACAGGAGCCAAAAACGTGAACATTGGACCATAATAAATGTGGATCTTTTTTGCTTCACAGGTATGATTAAATGGCAATATCCAGAATTTTACTGTCAGTAGGTGAATCAAAAGCAGCAAAACCTGGATGTGGTTCTTCTGAGAAAACCAGCTCCTGAAGTGGTTACATCTGCACAGAGCTCACATGTGAAATGGATCAAGTGATGGAGCACAGATGAGTTGGCAGTGCTTGGCAATGTCTTTGCCTGAAGCACACTCTGTCATGCGAGGATGGGTCCCACCAGCGCTGACTGACACAGCTGCCTTCCAGTGATGTGGGGTCACAGTAGCACTCAGACAACATTAGAAAATGAAATTTCCTGGCAAAGGGGGAGTCTGAGAATGGTAGAAGAGCAGCAAAAACTGGGGAGGTCTGCTACACTGGAGTACTGAGAAAGCAAAATGCATTTAGAAGGATCAGCCAATAAATGTTGGAAAAGCTAGAAAAAAGGAAGAAGGAAGCAAAGAGCCTAAACGTAACTGCCTGAGAATTTTATCATCAGAATCACTCATAATACAATGTCTAATAACATGGTTTTTGCCATGTGATTCACACTGCATATCTCACAGAAGGCAGAAGCTCTTTTCTTTCATCTGATGTATTCAAGCGTGCAAGTAGCTATTTCCCTACTGCTGAGGAAGAGCACTGGGAATATCTAAAGGCTCTGTAGGAAAAATCAATTAAGAAGGAGCAAGCCATGTGACAGCAGTGGGCACGGAGCAGGGACCCCTGAGCAGATGTGGGAGCAATGTGCTCTTTCCACTTAGCCCCAGTGTACAATCAGGGCTGCAACAGTGTTTTGCATAAATACTCAAGGATTCAGACAAGCTTTTTCTCACACCTACACTTGAGCATGGAGAGAGAAAGAAACAGGTCACCAGATAACCAAGACTAGCCCAAGGCTTACTATTGCAACAGCAAAATGAAAGCTCTGGCTCATTCTCAGCCGCAGAAACTTGGGCAATGTGATTTGTGACGTGGTCGGACCTGCACGAGAGGCAATGTGCGCTGCCTTGCACTGAGGCCATTACCTGCAGCCCTCACCCTCAGCCATGGCAAGTGAGTGCCCCTTCTCAGCCTCTTCTAGGAAGCCAAGATCACCCAGCCACCACTGAGAGGAAGGGGGGAGAAGGACACGGCAGATTATTGCCCTGCCCAACCTCTCCTAGGAAGAGAGTTTCTACATAAAATAGCTCAGTACTCTAACAAATCCTCCCCAGCTCTTGCCTAACTTTCTGCAGACTCAACATCTTTCTCCTGCAGTGCTGGCTACTCCAGCTCCCCGCAGAGCAGGTCTGCAGCAGCGTGCCACCCTTCTGGGCACTGTGCCCCTGCCTCGTCAGCAAGCCAGGCCTGCCTCTGAGACAGGTGGGACCCTCCAGCCAACAGCAAGCCCAGGGGGATTGCTGGGGAAGGGGCATGCCTCAGCATCCCTGTCTTGGGGATGGTTCATTCCTGGTCTGTCATGTCATGACCTAGATTTTTTTTCAGGAAGTCACAGGGCTAGCGTGCAAGGAACCACATGGGGTTGAGGTCCTCAGTACCCCACTGCCCCCGATGACAGGTGTGGTCTGTTTGCAGGACTTGACCACGTGAGGAATGCTCTGTCACTCATCTTAGATCCAGACATTCCTTCATCCCACTTCCTCAGAGGCAGGCAGGTCGCCCTGGCTCAACAGGAAATGTCGCTTGAAGACATGATCCACCTTATACCCCATAGGGGTGAGAGCATGGAAAACAAGCTAGCACGCTGCAGAGGAAAGTGTGCATGGGAAGTGCTTCAAGTCTAAAGCTCATCTGGGCTTGTCTGGGCGCTTCAGTAGTACAATGAACCTTCTGTTCCTGGCTCATTCACACCCACACGACTTTAAAGACGTGTCTGCCTGTCTTGTTCATGTCCTGCACATGCTTCCAGGTGTCTTTGGCCCTGGAACAGGGGGAGCACAGAGACTAGTTCAACTTCCACCAGCCTCTAAGACCCCCTCCAGGGCTTTGATTCTCACTATAGAGTTGGCAACATTCTAAAATCCAACATTTGTGCAAAAATATGACTAAACCAGCCTTGCTGATGTGTATTGTTTCCTTATGCTATCTTTTTTTTAAAAAAGAAACTTCAGTAATAAGAGAATGAGATCCGCAGCTGATGTGCCCTGGCCTATCTCCTATAAAGCTGATGGAAACTTCCCAGATTATTCTGGGATCCATATGCCTTCTTGGAAAGGCACTCAGAATTACTTCTTCTGGTCCTGCTGTTAATGTTCATGCTCCAAACCCATTCCCTCATCCTTCATTCCTTTTTAAAAGAAAGATGTCACCTGCCACAGACTTCCAGGGCTGCGGGTGGAGGAAGGAAGCTGTCACCATTAGGCTGGTGCTGAGTGCTTGTTCCTGGTCAAGGCACATGGTTGTGGCTGTATGCTTCTCTCCATCCACACTGCAATGGGATCCAGACCTGTGATGCACTCCCATAATTTCCACCCTCCCTCCTGCTTGGACATCTTATGCCACCACAGCTCCTTCATTCTTGTTACTGGGAATGGTATCTGGATGCTTTCTCTGTGTGACGTGGGAATCCTACATCCTTTGCCTCGGTATCACTGAGGGGGCAGTCCATCTCACAGCACTTTTACTGTCGTCAGGTTAGAGGCTGACACTAATCACAGTCATTAGAAAGCAAGCTCCTCTTGAGGGCACGTCGTGCTGAGAGATGTAGTCGTCACCCTTTTCGGCTCTCTCTCTCTCCTCATTGAGTAGGGTTGCTCCCCATAGAGTTCCAGGCAGTGAAACAAATCCCACCTTTGGTGTACGTGTGAGCCTGTGTTGCTCATACTCCCACGCTGTGCAGGTGATCAGATGGCCATCATCACTAATGGGTTTGTTATCAGTGTTTGTACTTTTACGTTTCCATTTGATTTTGTTTCCAAGAAAGAGGACTATCAAATCTAGGGAACAGGTATGAAAACAGGTGGGTCTTCCATCTCCACACTCTAGCTAGGTAAAGGGGTGGGGACAAGAGCCACAAAGGAGCTATACTTGATGGGGCAAAAGTACAAAGTGTGAGACTCACCTTTCCCTAGCTGTGACCATGCTTCCTCCGAAACTGGAAACAAGAAAGCACGATAGTGCTGTGTCTAATCTGATGAGCCCTGCAGAGAAGCCAGCTAATTAGCTGTGCTGTAGGGCTGCGTGGACCCAGCCACGTTGCTCCCTGGCCCTCGCCGTCATCTCCACCCAGCTCTGCGCCATGTCCTGCCAGCTCATTCACAGCCAGCCCTGGTCTCCGTCTCTGCCTGGTGCAGGACCGGACAGACAGGCCTGCTGGCGTTTCATGCTCTCTGCTGGGTTATGGCTCTCAGAGGGATGGTGGCTTTAAACCAGTAATACTGCTAGCCCCACATTTTCCTCCAAGAGCTGGGGGTTAGCTGTAAAACAGCTGCGGTGGTCTGGCAGCAGTGGGGGTTATACACAAATGGGGGAAGGCACATGAGGGAGTTTACCAAACCTGTCTTTCCCCATTGTCCTTGCTGCCTGGGAGTCCTCAGGCTTCCTTCCCTCCAACCAGTAGCTCCCTGCTTCTGACTTTCTTCCTGTTGCTCCATTCGTTATTTGTTAGACAAAGGTGCAGCTTGCCTAACAAGCTACTGATACTTTCAAACCACTGTGTGTTATTCAGTGAAGATTAGACATGTGAAAAAAATGAGTAGTTTGAACCAACTCCCACAGCAAGATTTATGAATCTGTCTGACCGCAATTTAATGGCAATAGCTGCTGCTGCTTCCCGAAGGCAGACATACCCTGCTGTCGTGGGGCCCTGCTTCCCTCGCGTTTCACAGTTCTCCTCCCTCATGCTTTCCAAGGAAGGAAAACCAGCTGGCTTTATCACGATCTCTCCGCCTCCCTCAGCTGTCTTCACTTGTTCTGGCTGCCCAAAGTAGCCCCACACCAGCAGTCATCTGTGGCTTGCATGGCAAAGTCAGAGTTAAATTAGAGATGTTGCAAGCTGTGGCTAGTGTTATGTGTTGATCCTGAAAGGGGACTTGGCTGTGAAGGAGTGTAACTCGTGCTGTTTTGCCATGGAGAGGGTGTATGAAGGGAATAAAACACCCATGCCCAGCTGGCAGAACAGGATATGAGGCTGGAGCAGGAGGATGTGAGATGAAAGATAGCAAGGTTGCTTCATCCAGCATCCTCCTTCCTGTTCCTGGCTACTTTCTTTCCCCATCCTTTCACCAGAAGGGTAAAGCAGGACAAGCGAGGATATAGGTGCACACTGAGCGAGGAGGCACAGCTGCGCAGCCTCTTTGGCGTGACAAGGCGGCATCAGCCAAACACATCTGGGGAGAACTAGGACACTGCTGTTTGCTTTCCCACTTCTGAGAGTTGCTGACTTTAAAAATGACAGTTCTATGATGAATAACCAAAACTCACCACAGACCCACAATCTGCTCTCACGGGAGAGCAGCAGTACCCACCTCCCCGCCCAGGGCAGCCTTTATATATTGAGGCTCATCCGTGTTATTCTCATCCCCTGCACTATAAGGGAACATACTATGGCCACTTGCCTGGAGCCCCCATGTAGTATGAGCCTCGTGGGCCTGTAGTATCCTGTTACCACATTGCTTTGCCGACACTCCCTCATGCATAATGTGCCTGTGATTACTTGCTGGAGGAGAGAAGCAGAAGCCACTCCTCTCCTGTACTTCTTAAATAGTTAAATGCATTGGTCAACTGGGAGCAAGCCTGACAGCTGAAGGAGGTGCTGCTCCCAGGACAGAGCCAGGTCTGCATGTAAGTAAGATGTTGGAATAGGTACAACGTTTCGTAGCTGTTCTTATGGTGCCTGGGATATATACAGCTTCCTCTACATATTGATAAGTAGGCACTGGTTTAAGTTTTCATTTCAAATTTTTCATTATTTTGGATACATTTACTGGATTTTTTTTTTCCTTAAGTGCCATTCTCTGTAAATCAGGTCTGTTTAACACTCAAGCTACTAGTATTTTTTTTTTTTTTAATTAGCTAGATATGGCATGTAGTTGTGTGGGTGTTTTTCTATTTTAGCATGTGTTTGCGTGTTTAGGGAGAGAAGTTTATGCACACATATCTGTGTGTATGAATTTATGCCTGTTTATGAGACAGATGACAGTGATGCATATCTCTAGTTGATGGGTGTGGGGGACACCTTTGCACATACACAGAAGATGGTCAAAATGGAAAAACAATCCTTAGGCTGTGGAAAAGTAGTGGAGAGGGGCAGTGAGTAGAAAGAGGATGAGTTCCACCATGGGAAAAAAAGGCTGTTATCTAACCTGTGTATCTAATATGATGATGGGGAAAAAGTAGCAATACAGATGTTTGAAGCCTGGAGGAGTGCTGATGTGGCATCCCAGTACCTTTGCAGCATTGTGTATGGGGGTGAGTGTGCATGTAAACACAGACAAATGACACACAGCCTTATTCATACAAAGCCATCTGGAGCCTGTTTTCTCTCTCATAGAGGCCTGGTGTAGCACTACAGCAGCCACTAATGCTTCTCCTAGTTGCCATGAAAGGCAAACCCTACCTTAGATTTCTTCTTTAACTCATTTACGGGTGGATACTCAGGTTCTGCCTTTCAGTGGTGCTGTGCTTGACCCCTGCAGCCTGCCAGTTAAAAATCCCCAGTGTGTTGTATGCCTGGCCTAAGGAGAAATAGGCAGCGTTGAAGTTAATGGGTGATACTCTGCCTCTTTGGCTTGTTATGTCATTTGCCTCAGGCCTGTCATTACTGTTTTCTGGGGATTGGTACCTGTCCCGTTGTTTTTCTGTTGTATTTTGTATGGGAGGGAAAACTGTTTGAAAAGCATAAATGTATATTCCCTCCCCACCTTCCCCCAATGCTTTCTGTAAAGACAGGATGTTAATGTAGTGAAGAGGCACATAGCTCAGTGATACTCACACTTGCAGATATTTTAAGTGCCAGTCCAACATTTAACTAGTTTCACTGTTCTAGAGCAGAAAGCACTATATTCCTTAGAAAGCAGTGTCTGATGAACTGTGCGTCAAAACACTGTGATTTTTGTATTAAATTTTAAAAACCCAGCAATTTGTACACATCGCTAAAGGACCAGCCCCACTCCAGTGGTGGCAGGAGTTGGGGAGCCCATGCCAAAAGACTCCAAAGGGCAGTGTGGAGCTTTGGTTCCCAACCGCACATCATCTTTCCAAACATGAAAGGAATGGTCCATCTAGCTGCTGTCCTGTCTCCAGGTGTCTGGAGAAGAGTATGATGTGACCCATAAAGCAATACAATGAGTGCAGAAGAAGCCCCTCCACAAAATGCAGGCAGCAGTAGGCACTGGAAGTAATAAACATGGATAAGAGCATTCAAACTTTAGCCTCACTTTTATATGATGGTGAATTAGTATAGTTGTGGCAACTGGGTACAGGATAGTCTGGGGGTGGGCAGAGGGTGGGTTGTTTGGGTTTTCTTGCACTGGGATTGCAGAAAGTTAGGAAGTCCATCTATCAAGAAGAATATGGATATCTCTGAACTTTGGTCCTCTGAATTTGTTGTAGCTCATCATGGCATTAGCCACAAAATCCAGGGCAGCCAGTATAGCAGGACAGGCTGGAGAGGCAGAGAAAGGAAATGTGGGCTTGGGGAACAACAGAGAAAATCTTGTTATCAGAAAGTCAATTTACCTTCAGTAAATCTTTTTCAGAATAAAACTTTCACCTAGTGTTCCCAAGGTATATATCACTTTTTTCACATAGTGAAAAATAAGAAAGGGGAACACCAAGACAGACTTCACTTCTGTGGAGTATTGTGATCACTGATTTCTACTGCAGCCAGGTGGATGTTGCCAGATTGGGCTGGGGCGGAGAGGTGTTCTGTAATCTATGGGCAGTTTACTTGTATGTGGCTTGGAGTCTGGTAGGAATCTTGCCTTTCTATTTTTCTGTATAGACCAAAAAACTCTAGTTAGCTAAAAGCTATACTCTACCTGAACTGTGTGGTACCACACACCCACTGTTGCTGCAATTCATTACATTCCCCTGGTACATCTCCAGCTCCCGTGCTGTGGTTGTAAATCTCTGCATGCCTCTGCGAATGGGTCCCGTAGAAGCCCTGCACTCGACTAACGCAGCCGCCTGTCATGGCTATTTGGCTATTAATAGATTCCAGGCAGAGCAGTCACAACCCAGTCAGCAAAGTAAACATGTCCATTAAAAGGCAGTAGTTGCAAGAAGGAGGAAACCTAACCAGGAATAGCTAATCTTCATCATCCAGGATGTTCAGGCAATTTCAGACACCCAATTGGCACTTCAGTGGACCAGTGATGGGCTCATCCTAGCTGGACTGGAGAGGAAATGCCTGAGTTCCCTGAGTCAGGAGCAGTGAACAGCCCTGTGTCAGGCACGAGGAGGGGAGATAAAACAGCTCCTGCCACCAGTGCCCACAAGCAGGATGAGAAAGGGAAGGAAGCTGCCAGCTGGGGACGTTGGCTGCCCTGACCTGGGGTTCAGGCCACCGTCTTTTCCAAGGGCAACCCTCATTTTAGTACTGCCTAATGTCTCTGGGGTGACTGGCAGGCAGAGCTGCTCTGAGGGAGCTTTCTCTAGTCTCCATCTTTCAGAGCTTTTTATTCTGTTATTCATATCTATCTTTTTAAATGGTTTCTTGTATAAGATTTAAGGGAGTTGTCAAATCTGCAGGTATTCTGAATCACCAGAGCTTTTCTGGAATATGTGGGGTGGCAGCCTCAGTTTGTACAGACCCTTTGGAACAGGTTAAACAGCACTGGCTGAAAAGCAAGAAAATTGCAACAAGGGAAGTGAATTACTTAAAATTAGCAAAAGTTGCACGTTTGGGATGAAACTCTCGGATTCTATATACATCTGGGCAAGACCTCATGGGAAGATTTGCACAAAGCTTTTCTAAGATTATCACACTTCCCAAAGAAGGCGAGTTCAGATAACCAAAAATTACACATAGATTCATATCAAAATTGGAAAATTGTTCCTGCCAAAAGAAAAAGCTTATTTTTGGGGGTGTACGATGGGCAGATGGAATCAAAACTTGAGATTTTTCAGAATGGAAGTATTTTGTGGTTTGCATAGAGGCAATGATTTAAGTCTCTCTTGTGCTAAAAATGACTTTGAAAAAAGCTCATAAAGAAAAAGGAGACAACCTGAAGAAACATAATTTGGCAGAAAATAATTTATCTCTCAAGTTTCCTTCTCAGCAAGATAACAATCCAAAATCAGTTTGGATTCATTTAGTTCCGTCCCACAGCTCTTTTACAATTCAGCAAGTTTTACTGTGGATGATTTAGGGCAAATGACCCTTCCATTCAGGAGCCAGGGCTATAACACCAGTATTGTTCTCCTCTCCCCTTAGTGGTGTTGCTGTTTGAATTATACTGGTACCTAAGAACACGTCATCCTGTTTCCATTGAGATAGTTGCTGGAATTGGCAGCGTTATTCCTGTGTCCTGATTTTGACGCTACGTCACAAGCAAAACAAAGTCAGTCAAAGGGAATATTATGTGCCCGTGCATGTACACACACATCTTCCATGCAGAGAGCAACGGCTTTTGATTCTCTGAATTCTTGCGCTAACTTGTCACCGACGTTCACTGTGGCTCTCTGTGTGCAAGACGTGCAGCTAGAGGATAGCCCAGTGCAGTTAGCTACACAGCAGAGGAGAGGAAACAGTGGGAAGGAACCTGAGCTAGAAGACTCGAAAGGACAGGTGTGCATTCACCAGCTAAGTTGGTTCTTCTGCTTTGCTTTGTTTTCCTTAGCTTTTGCAGACAGAGTGGAAGAGTAAGATGGCTCTCAGCAACCAGACAAACAGCAGTTCGGTCATGCCAAATTTACTCCACATGTTTGTGGAACAAAAGAAGACCCTTCGGTTCAATAACTTCAGCAACCCAGCCTTGGAGATGCAAGAGGAGATAATGGCTTCATTTTATATCCTCATCATCGTTGGGTTTTTTGGCTTTCTTCTCTTTGCCATGATGCTCAGCAATATTGTTTCCAGCAAGCCTGAAAATTACATTGACTATCTCTATTCTGGGAATCTTAACCCTCAGAGAAGCAAGGTGGAGCTTCCAGGAGAGCAGATCAAAGACACTTTAGTTATTCTCAACAGCACTGCCTTACTGGAGCTGCAAAGGCAGGACAGCAAAAACAACCCTGGATCTGAGGTGCCGAGCACAGATGCGGTCCTGAAGAGCGTATGAAAATTGTTTCTTTTTGTTATACTGTTGTGCATACAGAGCCTAAACAGAGACACTTTTTGCTCATGAAAGCAAGAAATGAGGAGTTGTGCCAGGACAGACTCAGACAGGTCTTGAGCAAGCTTCCCACATGCAGCTGTGAAGGTACCTGAGTGCAACCTGTGTTATTCCAGCCCCAGGCCTTCAGAGAAGAGGTTGGAAACCAAGTCCTTGCTGGCGTAGCTCTTTCACCGCTGTTTCTATCGTGTTTTTATGGATTGCCTCTCTGGAGAATGGAAGACCTTCCTTTGCATGCTGTTACTTCAAGCAGGGCCAGTACGCTTCCAGCTGGGGCACTGCTGGTGTGCCTGTTTGCTGTTATTATTTATTCATTTATTTATTTAGGGGGGTTGGAGCTGCCAGTGAGCTCATTGGGTGTGCGGTTTGCAGGCAGAAACAGCTGCTACAGCCTCTGCATCCACCCTCATGGCCACACTGTGCACCTGGAGGTGGAGGCAAGCTGACCCCCATCTGGCCCTTTGGGAAGGAAGGTTACTCCAGAGAGGCACATGTAGGACTTGAACTGTTTGCTGGCTTGGCAGGCTTGGTCTGCAGCAGGTCTTTGACAGTGGTCGTGTATTTCTTGGCAGCTTTCTTCCAGCACGTCAGCCCTTTACCAAAGCCCAGGACAGACAGGAGGGCCAAGACATCTGATGCCTCTCCAGGATCCCTCCCCTGGCCCACTTGGACAACATCAGGACTAACAAGCCACAGCTGTAGCCCTCAGGGTTGTGTCACTGTTGTGTCAATAATCCCTGACAAATTCCTTCAGTGTTTAGTGTTAACGTCCTCATCCTGAAATCCCACCAAGCCCTGAGCCCCTGCTGCTTCCTCAAGTGGTAGACAGTAAGTAGAGGGGTGCCACGGTAGCTTCTGGACCATGGTGCCTTCTGCAGGCCACCAAACTTCAGAAGACACAAGAAGGAGTGATTTGCCCACCACATGGCTCAATGGTGTTCGGTCCATGTCCTGTAGAGCTCTGGTGTGCAGGGGTCCAGGACAGGCAGCTATGGAGAGGCAAACACTGGTGGTGGGCTTTGGCTTGCTGTACTTGGTCCACGCATTCACTGGAAAAACCTCTGGAGTCTGCAAATCAAAATGACTGGAAACTGGTGCTGCAGATACGCTGAGAACTTCAAAGCATCTTGTTACAGAAGCAAAAATCCCATGAAATCCTATGAAATTGTATGTCTGTGGGGTGGGTGTTTCTGGTCCCACTCAGCCTTCTTTATGTTGCTGTGTGTGTTTGCTTTTTGTTACTGATAGGAAAAAAGTTCTCAACAATTTTGTACCCTAGGAAACATTATTTCCTAACTTTTCTTAAACAGGTTTTACTACATCTGTAGCTTCATGTTTTGTTACTGCTATTCTTTTTTCTTTTTTTTTAATATATCTTTTCCTGCCACGACATAGTGTTTTTATTACGGGGTTTTGCCAGTGTTTGGTCCAAGCCAACTGCCTGGAATTGATTTATTTCATGTGGGCCATATCCATAAAGGGAATTTCCACAGCCTGATCTTGTAAGACACGTTCCAAGGCTGATACTTCCAGCTGATAGCAAAGATGAAATCCACACCACTCTCTTGGCTTTCTGCACTTCTTCCCTGAATTCCAGAGATTCAGCTTTCCAACACAGACATCTCCTTTTTTGGACAGGTGCATATTCCCCAGACACTGTCTCCAGCAGAGGCCAATTAGGCAGTTGAGTTAGTTTTGGACCCCAGCGCCTTTGGCTTCATTACTGTGTCTGGCTTAATAACTGCTCGGTTTGAGCCTGGATCCACTATTTATGCTCCCTGCTCCTGACTGCACTCAGTAGCCATGCTCCCATTGCTGCAGCTCAGCTATTCAGATGTGAGAAATGAGAGGTGTTTTGAAGGTAGAAAAAACTTTCGCAGTTCCAGGTTTGTTCCTTCTACTCAGTGTGGGTGTTTTCCAGAAGGTGGTGAGTATCACCATCCATTTTGGAAAAGGATCGTTTTCTGCCCAGTGCCAGCATTGAGAAGAGAGTTTAGCCTGACTTTTTGCAGTAGTGGCAATTCCTTCTACTTTGCAGACCCAGTTTATCAATTTTTCTATTCACGCAACAGTGTGTGAAAGCAGAGTCAAATCTCTCTTCCCATTGTGAGTGTTAGATACAGGTTTCAGACATCCATCACCCATGCCAGGTTCTGTGCAGTGAAATTTCACCTCCTTCAGTAGTGACAGCTGCTTTTCCAGACAGGCTGATACGAAGGAAGCACCAGGCTGCAGGGAGAACTCCACAGCTGTGGGAAGTGCTCTTTGCCTCCCTAAAAGAGCCAAGCTTCTGAAAACTAAATCGCTGTTTATGGATGACAGAAGCCTACTGATGTTCCCTTTGGTGTCCCCGGGGGGACAAGCCTTTTTTGCTCCCTTATGGGTAATCAGCTCTTTCAGGCACTCTGGAGTGGAGGTGAAGGGAGCCTTTCCTCTCCCTGTGCTCACCATGCAGTGGGGACTCTACACCCTGTACGGAGAGCTCAGATCAAACCTTGACCACTCAGGTAATAGACCTAATGGCTCTGCCCCCTTCCCAGACCTGGGCACACCTGGGCAACCTCTGGGTCTTGAAACACTTTCCCTTCTCTTTTTTGTTCCCCACCTCAGGGAGATGAATATATGTGTACATACAACATCAACCACACCTGATAACAAGCTTCAACTCCTAAAGATATCCCATTCCTCCAGAGTCCAGGTAATAGATTGCTGAGTATTTCAACCTGAAATAGTGGCTGTACTTGGGCAGAAGTGATGACAGTGATGCCACTAAAGGCAATGCTGCTAAGCTCAATCTTGGCAGAGAATCCCTTATGCTCGAACCCAAATTTCATTGGTTTTCACAAGGTGCCTCACCAGTCTTTGCGGGAAACCACCAGCACTTTTACTAGCTCTGTTCTGAGAAGTTTAGGGCTCTTACTTTTGGATATTGGCTTAATTTATTTTCTGAAGTTTCCACCTTTTTCTGTGTTTCCGTCCCAAGTCTGTCTTTGATTTTGTCAAGTGCTTCTCTTACTGGTTCCATCATGGATCAAGAGCTAAAATTCCACGCTTTTGGAAAGTCTCATTTGACACCAGAAATACACTTTGGCATGGGACTTTAGTTAGTGCTCAGGACTTCATCAGATGGCTAGGAGGGAAAAAAGATTATTTAAATTGGGTATGGTATTTGTTAGAAAAAGAATCTTAATTTTTCTCACTCCATGTAAGACTTGAAGAGAAACAATTTCCCTGTAGAATAAGGTTCTCAAGTGTTGGTTTTGGAAAAAAAAATTCAAACTTACAAAACATTTTATTTAGATAAAAATAAAATGTTAAATTCCAAAATTAGCAACTTAATTTTAGCTGCTACATGTAATACAATACAACAATAAAAAGATGCACTCTTTGCCTAACATCATGCTTACTGTTTACGTGTATTTCATTATGTTCTGTATTTCATTGAATTTATCTGTGAATTTGAAATAAAAGGTTTGTGATGATGTTTAGTTTGGTTATAGAATGTGGTGACTGGTAACCTAATTACCTAATTACTACTGAAATGGGTAATTGCTATGTAATTGATATTTGTTATCCTAATTGCTTTGTTAATAGGGACTTTGTTCATGGGTAATTGGTAAATTTGTTATTTAGCTAAATGGTACAACAGAATTTGGTAAAGCACCAAAAAAGTGTATGGGGGGGAGTGGGGGTGGGGGTGGGCAGGGCTCAATCCCCACTTGTGTACTCAGGCAGGGATGGAGGACCTGGCAGCAAGTAGAGGCTCCCACCTCCTTCCCAGGGGGAGGAGGAGGCCACTGAGCCTGGGCATCCCTGTCGAATGCTCCACGTGCTGCTGAGCCCACCCTTCCAAACCCACAGACACCTGGAGGCAGGTACCACCCATGGCCAGTGCCCTGTGCGTGGGGTGCTGTGTGCAATGGCTGCATGCACTGGGGGCGGTGGAGGAAGACGGGTGGTCCAAGTGCTGAAGCCCAAACCCCAACCTTCAGGGCTCAGCCTTACTGCCAGAGGCAGGTCTGGATGGCAGGGTGGCAGGGCGAGAGCAGGAGACTCCAGTTCAATGGCTGAAGGATAAGACAGCGATCAGAAGTATCTTGTCCCAAATCCCAATTGCACTTGTGAGTTAGGGGCTATGTCCAGAGATTTTGCACTGTGTGGCCTTGCTAGGAAATGTCAGAAGTCTAAAATCACAAAAGGAGGAAAGGTCCTTGCCCCAAAGTGCTCACTATCTATTGTAGACATGGGGTGAAAGGGGAAAGAGGCAAAACGTTAACACAGCAGACCAAAGGTAGCACAGGAAATAAAATCTGTATTTCTGTGTCTCAGCCCAGTGCCTTATGTCTGCTGTCCAAGTTTTTTAAATTATATTCAGACAGTGGGACTGCGAGTAATTGTTTTTAGAGCAGGTTAACAGGTGGGTTTACGTCATGTATATATGAATGGGACGGAGGAGAACCCACTTCTCCAATCCTTAGGCTGAAAAGGACATGAAAGCAGTCCATCCTTCCCATCTCACTACCTATCAGCTGCATTATCATTGGTATTTTCATAACCAGTTAGGCTCAGACAAGTTGAAGGAGCCAAGGCCAGCCAGAGATGCAGACACACTGATGCTACCTGGCAGGCTAAGAACATCACCGTGTCCTTCTAGGACAGCACCAAAATACAGTGACACAGACCATGCCTGTGGCTAAGGCCTCACAAGCAAAAAGACTGGTTTGTACCACCTTCATCCACCTTGCTAAGTCCCTTCATCAGCACAGACAAGCCCTCAGCCTACAGAAGCAGGTTGTCTTTGTCACTCAGCATTTCACTTGATGCTGCAAAACCACAAAAGGCTGGAGAGATAGAGGAACAGGTTCAGGACTGTTTCCTTTAGGGAGTCCAAGCTGAGGAACATCAAACCTAGTTTTTGTGGGCAACCCACACTGTACCTATATGTGTGGTCCAGTTCAGATGAGGACCGTGCTTTTGAAGTGCATCTCTTGACCTCTGCTGCTGTGCTTTGGGTCGCCTCATGGAGCAGTCTCAGGGCACACAAATGGGCTGGGCACCATGGCTTTTCAGCAGAGAGCTGCTACTTGCCACTGGTGACTGCAGCAGGGGTAGGTCTGAGGGGGACAAGGATGGCAGTATTAGAGCTCTCCTTAGGCTGGCATGGCCAGGAGGTCTCAGGGACAAGACTGGTGAGGGGGGAGAGGATGGGGAAGAAGAGGGGAAACCCTTACCTCACTCTTGCAACCCAGGGACCCTGGTGGATGCTACCACAGTTGCTTCCCTGTTCTGTTTCCTACTGGTATCCACTCACGATTAGAAGACAGATAAAAAGCAAGAATAACAAAAGCAAAGTGCTCTTTCTGTATCTGTCTCAAGGATGACATGCTCAAACTCATGTGCAATTTAGTAAATCCTCTCTGGAGAGGAGAGAAGGAAATTATATTTTCAGTTTAGGTAACAGGTAATATGATCTGCGGTTCCAGTGTGTGTCGTGGATGGGATGCTGATCACAGGCACCAAGGAAAATGAGGGAATAAGATTTCTTTACAGGTAGTTCTTTCAACACCTTACATCCAATTGCTGAACAGTGAGGTCCCTAAATTAGCATTTTTGGGGACCTCAGGCCCTAATCAGGCCTCTAAACACGTGCGCTTTTCAAAACTAATAAGTAACTCCAGGAGGACTACGCATGTCAGCTTATGGTCCTGGTATATATTTATTAAGGACAGCAGCTAACACTAAAAGAGAAAGGTATTCCACAGTAAGAAATGCTAATAAATATTATTTTATGTTGTATTCTCATATGAATATGTACTGCATATTCAAAAAATTTTCTTCATATGTGTACAGTCTGAATCTGCCATCATTTTTCATCTGGCTAACAGTTAAAGCATAAAGGCTTCTTTTATGGGGGTATACCATTCTTCTTGCATCCAGTTTCCAGGCTTCTGCTCTCCACATGATGCTGCTAATACGATGTGCCCCATCACTCATCTGCCTCAGCAAGGAGAGCATCCAATCAGCTTAGTTACACACCACTGGCCATGCTCCTCTTCAGATATCTTTTGACTTCAGTTTCCCACTGTGTTAGGGGGAAGGAAAACTGTTCCAGAGGGGTTGATATGGACTGTGGGGTATCTGAGCTTCAAAGGTGGGCAAGGAAATGCACGCTGTCATCAGAGACTGGCACGTTTGTGCTGTTCAGCCCCAGCTGGCAGGCTGATGGTGCTTGCCAGCATTTACTCCCAGCCTTGTAGGTACAGCTCAGTGTGAGCAATTTTAGCAGTCTTATACTGACAAGTTTGTTCCTGCAGTAAAATTCTGTGTGTGCATCTGTGGGGAGGAGGAGGGACAGGTAAGAAACCAGATGGGTCAAAACAGTCATCACTTTCAGCTGCTCCACAGCCTTCCCCAGCGAACACTTGCTGCCCTTGGTGCACCTGTGCACACTTGCACACGCGCATGCACACATCTTCCCCTGACCGCTCCCCAAGCTGGCTGCAGCCCTCATTTTGCCACGTGCTCCTGTGCCCTCGTTTGACTTGCTGTGACAGCAGGGTCATACCTGTCCAGCTGTCCACGCTGACCTTCATTTCAGCCTGTGTTTTCCAATAACACCACGTGAGCAATTTTCTTTTTCCCCTATAATCCCTCCCGTCTGTCTGCAGGTGCTGCTCACCCTTGGAGGCTGTGATGGTGTTGGTGTCAGGTGCAACGCAGGTCCCTCCGGGGTTCATCAGTAGGGCCAGCAGAAAACGGAGAAGCAGGTGCACCAAGTGGGAAGCTAGGGGAACTCTAGAGACCAAATTACTCCTAAAAATACCTCACCCTGAAGTGACATTTGAGGTGTTATTTATTCCTTCCCCCCTCCAAGGCCTGGAGCTGGGGAGGCTGAGCACGGTGGACCTCGCCCAGGCTGCTGTGCCACGGGGCACCAGGCACCAGGCAGCACCTTGCATGCTGCCCGGATTGGGCCTGCCCCTCAGAGAGGCTCATGTGGGGGTCCAGAGGTCCCCCTCCCCTCCATAACCACACAGCTGGGGTTCAGCTCCCTCCTCCAACCAAGGAATTTCAAAGCCACATCTTCCATGAGGCCACACACTCGCCAGGGAGGGAGGGGACGGTTTCTACCGCTGGTCTCAAAGCTCAGGTGGTGGCTTGCTCTCTCTGCTGACTCTGGGCAGCTCCTTCCTCCACATCCCCATCCCTCTGGACCCCTTTTGGCAGTGCCTGGCCGGCCTACACACGTACACAGGGCCCAAGCACCCACTCAGTGCTGTGAGAGAAGGATCCACGTTGTTCACAACAAGCAAAATCCTGACCAGAAGCGGCTAGCTGCACACTTGCAGCCTACCCAGCCTGGTGGGACCTTTGTTTTCCAAGATACCTTTTGATCAGCCACCTGGAAGCCCCTGCTGGTGTTGCCTCGGGCTGTGTGTGACATTGCCAGGTAACGCCAGGGCAACGGGTGTGTTGTGAGCTCTGCAAGCATCCTTCACGAGCCTTGAGGCGCCAGCATGCAGCACCTCACAAATCCGCTTCTTCCACTCCTCAGGCACATAATTCGCAGGGGCAGCTTTGATGATACTGCTTCCAAGAGGCAGTGCCTGCAGTATTTAAGAGCTCTGAGGACGCTGCAGCTTAACGGCTTCAACACCATTTTTTTAGGGGAAACAGATATTCCAGAAAGTCTTATAACAGGAGAGAAAATAGACAAGGAGGCTGACCTGCACTGGCCGGTATGGACCATTGTTCACGCTGGCAGCAGCCAGGGGTGGGTGCCCTGGAGGTACAAGCTGCTATTAAGAGGTGATCTGCCCACCCATCAGCAGAATGGTATCTTTCAGGAGTTGTGCAGCTCTCTGACCACATCCTATGGGAAGTGCGTCATTGTGACGAGGGACAAAAGGCAGCCAATGCGTGTTGGAGAAAAAGATGGCAAGGAGACGGAAACAGGAAATCTGCCACCAGTCCCACCAGTGATCTACATGTCCAGCATTGAGTGTTGCCCTGAAGTCGCTAGAGCCAATGGCCATGAGCTTCTTGCTGTGCCTTCATCTTACAACTACCTCTACCCTATGGATGTTGCCTGGTCTTCTTTGAAATGGTTTATTATAAACAACAGGAAGGACTTTTCCCTGAAGTCTATTGAAAGGACCCACTCCTACAGGTATATCCTCTTCTATGACTTGATTGATAAAGGAATAGAGAAGATGACCGCAAACAAATGGAAGGTAGTGATTAACAGAGTGAAGAGATGGGAGAACTACTACCTTGACACACTTTCTTAAATGGTTCTTCCTGCAGTCCGGCCTCAAATATGCTTTGAATGAGTTACCCTGCTCCAGCTCTTCTGACCCCTTTCCTTCCAAAGGTGTAAACCCGAAAAACCACATGTCAATAGCACTAATAAAAGAGATGATTTTAAATTGGAATGTTTCATTTTACATGTATTCCAGAATAAGGTTGATATGCACTATGCTTGTGCTGTAAAGGGACAGTTAATTTGCCTTATCACAAAAATGAGACAAAGCGTGCCTAACATCCAGTTTAGCCAGCCTTCTGCATTAATTTCTCTATCATGGGAGTCGTGCGCCCATGCCTCAGATGTAAATGCCCTCAATTTTGAGAAAGACTGGGCTGCAGAATGAATTCTGCAGGCAGGCTTGTCTTGGACCCAAATGGGAAATCTGCTCCTGCGCAGGGAATGTGCTAGACCGTGACTATGGACAGCAGAGTCCACAGCTTAAAGAAGTCTGAAGAATTTAATGCAACCTTCCCATCATATATGCATTAACATCTGACACCAACTCAGCAGTTCATTACACCAAGTACCTTGCTTCCAGCAGTGGTCTGCAGTAAACATTTCAGTGACAGGTAAAAGAAATCTTTCTGAAAGGGAAGTTCCTTTCTGAAGCCTAACAATTAGTAGTTGGTTCAGGCTTTAAAGCATGAAGAGTTCAGTCTCTCAGGATAAAATATAGCACTCATCATTGGAGATTTTCTTTATCCATGACATCGATTACTGAGATGTAATGGTTTCTCACAGAATTTAGTTCAAAAGATTATTTATAAGTGATGCAAAGTAATATTTCTTAACAGCAGTTTTTTCAAGTTCATTGAACACTTTCTTGTTTTTTTGAAAGTGGCTCCCAATTTTCATTCTCTGTGTTGCTCATTACTGGGTATGTGTTTATTGGGTGCTTCTAAGAGAACTAAGACCATAAAAACATAAAAGAAGTAAGTTATGAGATGATTCACAGGTTCACTAAAACATTTCAATACACTGAGGCAAATCTGTACAGTTTTTCTCCTGTGTGTGGAAACCATCTAAACGAGCATTGTAATTTGGTGTAGCAGAGAGATATCTAAAAAAGGGAGTCTCATCTACCTCCAGAAGAATCCATGCATGTAATTCTCTAGAGCTGAGATGTGAATATACAGAGAGAAATAACCATATTTTCTCAGCTTCATATTGATCAGCAAAAAACATCTGCTCACTTTATACAAACAGGGATGTAGCAGAGAATGGAAAATTAGGTGCTTCAAATGCAAGGAGGAAAGAGTGAGGTAAAAAGGGGAGAGTCTGGAGAGGGGCAGGAATGTTTTTATTGTCCTAGTATCATGGCCCTGAATGTAATTTCACATTGGTTTGAAGCAGCAATTGCTCCACTAAATAGCGATGAATATGAAGTGGTGTGAAATCAGCATGAGGAAAAAAAATAGGTCCCGTGCCTCTTTGCCACAAGGATAAGCAGTAATTGCACACTAGCTTAGTTTTCTTAAGAAACACATGATGCACGCTCCATTTTCCCAATGACTGTTTACCTTCACCTGATGACACTGCACTATACTACCGGGGAGAAATAACAGTACGCTGTAGTCAAATCAGCACAAACCCGATGACTTCACGGCTGTGTTCTGGATTCACACGAAGAAGAACGAGACCAAACTTGAACGGAGCAGAGTCCCAGATTGCTGTCTCACTGCGGCTCAGCCTTACCAGTCCCTGCTGCCGTGGCTTACGCAGCTGCAGATGTAGGGCCGCATTGCAACACTTCTGCATTGGTAGGGTGTGTCTTCTGCCATCCCTAATTTGCAGTGGAGTCCACGAGGCCAAGTACAGAATCACCTGCTTTCCATCTATTTTAGCAACGAGGAAGTATCTCAAGGAAGTAATTTCTGTCACGGGAATTTATCAGTCTTTCCTGTTTTGTTTTCTTTGGTAAAACAAGGGTGAAGACTCCGTGAAGGGTTTCATGGGAACAACTATGACGAAAGAGGAAGTGTGTAGTGCTACATTTCCCAGAGGATAAGGGAAAAGCATCCTTTCCCTCCAAAGGGCTGGGAAAGCTTCGCTAAGCACCTTCACTCTTCCCAGTCTCCTGCTGGGAGGTTGAGGGCTGCCAAAACACTTCTACCCAGTCCTATTTAATGTGTATGGAAACCTGTGGGCAAGAAAAAGAACTGCATCTGGAATCAAATGAACTTTGGTATTTTATATAAAATCCTCTGAGATGAGTCCTCTTCTTTCTTCATCCCTCCTCCTTTGCTGCTGCATAAGGGTAATCACAACCTATGTTTTCTACAAACGTTGTAATCCTTTGTACCAAAGAAAAATATTGTGGCTCATACAGTTCTGACTCAACTGGTAATTTAGGATGACAAGCAATTCCTTTAACGTATGATTAAACAAGCTAATAGGAGGATGTTACCAAATAGCATGCACCTTATTCAAGAGCACTTGAAATAGCACGCATGAGTCTAATATCTTCTTGGTAGGATTTTAAATACCTAATATTTTATTAGGTTTCCTAGCAATAGCTCTTGTAGTGAGGCTCAGTACACTTGACCATTGCAGAATGTCAAAGCAAATCTCTTTGTTCCCACTCACGACTCTCTCTCTGTGTGACTGCACCACTAGAATAAAATGATTAAAGTATCTTTGCGTAAAGAGGAGAGGCAGATGCAAATGCATATGTTGATGAAGAAGCTGTAACAGATGTCCCTCTGCTCTAAGCTAGCTGGAATGCAAATCACCTGAATTTTCATGATGTCTCATTGACTAATTACTTCTAAATGCTCTTCCAAGTCTCATCTTCATGGAAAAAAACCCATTTATTTTCCTCCAGCTCATGAAGCAGGCCTGTAATGATTGGCTCAACACAATTTTTTCAACTTCTTTGTCCTAATAGCATGCTGCAAGTCAGGGTACAGACAGGACAAATGAACTTGAGGCAAGAGCCTACAGAGGTCCAAGTCAAGGATTTAATGATGGGACCCAAGGAGTGAGCTTCTGTGACTGAGCAGGCACAGTGGGGCCCATTTTGTGCCATGTCTGAGAACTGGGAGAAGGCTGGCCAGGTAGTAGAAAGGCAACCAACACCGGTCAAAGTCCAGCCTCTGTCTCTACAACCTTGTTCCCTGACATTCCTTCTGCAGAGACTATACGGAGCAGGTATGGAAATGCACAGAGGAAAGAAGGAAAGATATGGGAACAATATTCTATGTAAGAAATGCAAGATAAGAAAACTTCTAGAAAAAAAAATATGTAAGGGCCAGACTAATTTATGTGACTTAACCCGCACCTAACTGTCAAGTGTCTGACATTTCTTGTTACCTAGCTCTAAGCGTCCTCAAATCAATGAGAAACACTAAGCCCAGAAATTGGCCTGAATTTAGGCCAGAGGAATATGAGTCACAACAAATCAAAAGAGCCATAGGATTGAGAAAGTGACACACCATCAGAAGGGGAGGTATTGGAGGGCAAAACCAACCCATATGAGGAAGTCCAGAAAAAAAAAAAGACTAATAAAAAAGGATAGTCACCCATGCTGTGTTTCTAGTGATCAAGAGGAAGCAGCTAAATACCTTTTCTGCTTTGTGGTAGCCATCTCAAGAGCCTTTGGATAGACTGGAAACAGTCTCGTGGTGAGGCACAGCCTTTGATGCTGGTACACACAGATATTTTCAGTAGCTCCCTCATCAGATTCAAAGAGGAGAAAATAATGCCATATGGAGATACACATGAATACATGCTTAATCACTTACTTGTGCCCAAACAAACTTTTTCTCCACAGGAACATATGAGGAGTCCATTGCTATGGGGATAACTGTTCTGGCAACTAGCAAGTATTTCTGTTACCAGCTGGCAAAGGGCCAGCCGGTGCCCTGATTATCCCACACATATGCCAATCAAGGTCCAGCTGAGCCTGGATGATATGCTGGGCTTGCTTCAGTAGCCAAGAGAAAACAGTTTTGAAAACCAAAGCCCAACTGTGGAGTGATGTAGGTTGTGTGTAAACATCCAGCCACCTCTGAGTTCCCAAACCAGATAGCCACTTACAGGCAGCGTATCTGAAAATGGCACACGTCCAGGGGGGAAATGTAAACTCAGGTTTTAGAAATTTTACCTGATCTGTCTCCACACACTCATGTGGGTTGTACATTTGTTTGTTTTCCGCATGATGTCTTCCACGTGTCAGAGACAAGACTGTCACAGAGTAGCCAGCTCCTTCACGTGAGGTCTTCCGGCTCCTCACCAAACTTGACATGAAGGCTGAGGTTAGTACAAAACAAATAGGGAGAGAAGGCAGCAAGTTGATACATCTTCGGAAATAAATTCTGCAAAGACTGGGAAGACCTGGTGAAGGCTGAAACAAGAGAGGTTTGTTTCAGCTCAGTCTACTGGTTCTCCCACGACAGAGCTGGAAAGGGAGCTATGAGATTTTGCCGCAATGCTCCTCTTTGGCCAGCGTTGAGGCCAGGGGGCTGACAGCAGTTAGGCAGAGATACTGACTGGGTGTCACAGGTTTGTGCTGGAATAAAGGAGAACTGTGAAGGACTCTACCCTAGACAGAGCATTTGCAGTGCCTTCACTGAGAAGAGCAAGAAAAAACAGCTGGAATAGCTGACCCCCAAGGGGAAAACTAAGGAAGGAAATGTTGGAAATAGTTGTTTGCATGTGAGGCTCTTGGAACTCATAGCCCAAGACCTGAAAAATAAATAGCTCCCTGACTGGCAGCACAGTGGCTGGAGAGCACTCTCTCCTGCCCTGAGGCATTACTCAGGAAGGTCTGCCTTCCTCCAGCACCAGTGCTGGTGCATCTCTGGTGAAAGTCTCGTGGCCTTCAGACTAAAAGCATTCAGTGGTAGTAAAATCAAGCTAAGTTCACTTCAGCCAAAGTCTAAAACAGATAATGAGAAAACAGGCTCACTGAATGCTTCTCCACTTTTGTTTTCACTTTAAGGACCACAGATACCCCACAGCCACTGAGCTCCTATTCCTGCAGCCACTTAAGTTCTCTCAGAACCTGTAAGTTGTTTTTTTTACCTTTAAAATCCTAGTAGGTCCTTTGTTTATTATTATGCAAGGATTTTGTCTTTCGTTTAACAACACACAGCCTTCATGTCAGTAGAAGAAAGCCTAAGGTTGCAAACACTAGAAGTGTAAAAGCCAGTAATCCTTTTCTTTTCTCAGTCTTCTTCAACATTTGGCACTGGTGACAATGAAAACATGCAATAGTGAAAGACCTGTGTGAGTGAATTACTGTGTAAAGCTGCCCATCTATGCAACATGAGTGCTCTTTTTGAAGAGAATAATTTTATGGAACGAGGGAGGAGAAGATTTGTAGTTCTGCAGGGACCAGAAAGGTTTGACCTGGCTTGCTTTTTGGGATTGGAACATCTATAAGAGGATTCGGTGTAGATCCCCTGCTGTCTAAGAAACTGCACACTCACGCACGCTGCGCACTTCGAGGCTCTATATTCTTGCTGCCTCCTCTCACTTGCAGAAACTCAACCAATTTGAATTCTCTGTTCCTCTTTTAAACTTGTCTGGAGTAATCGTGTAACCCCTCTTTCAGGAAGAAACCAGACTTTGAGGTCCCCAGATGGTTTCTGAACAAGAAACTGAAACAAATCTGAGCTGCTGTCTCCCCCCAGTGTCAACATATTTTTTTGTTCAAGGCTGCAAGTGCAGCATATAGGATATGCCCACAGGTAAAAAAGCCTGCTGTAACCTATCCATTGATAGCATAGATCAAAACTCTACCCTGATATATTGGAGAACAGACATTAGTTCAGATTTGGGCAAGGACAAGATCTCTTCTAATTTTGAAAACCCTAGGATATCAGCCTGGTGCAACACCCATCAAAAGCTCTAGGGGTTGTCTATGCTGTAGCACTATTCAGAAGCTACAGAAAAAAACGCAGCCACGTTGGACCAGATTTGAAGTCTTACATGTCCAAAGAGTTTTTCTGATCTGGCTGTAGAGGCAAAAAGGTGGTGATGTGGAGGACTTCTGAGGAGAATCCTTACAGCTGCTTTCTACCCTGTTCAAGCCAGGCTCCTTGTGGTAATTCCCTTCTTGCACATATTTGGCAAGGTAGGGCCCCCAGATTTTAATGCCAGGCTTGATTGCTTTGGGTTCTAAAAGGTGCCCAACTGCTTTGATGCTAAATCACTTGCTTTAAAGAGAGATTGTGTACCTTTCACTCTGCTTACAGAGCAGTTGTATTTCAGTTTAAAAAAAAAAAAAAGCTCGTTATTGCTATCAGTCTAGAAATATCTGTGTTTGGTTGAGAGCCTATAAAAATGTAGATTGGGGGCAATATTCAAAGGCAATCAGTGACTGCATGGAATCAAGACAATGCTTACTTTTGATGCTGGTGGACACTACACAGGCCTGACAATTTCCTGTTAAGGTTTGGGCGTGTGGCTTGGCCAAGTATTTTGGTGCCTTTCCCTTAATAGCTGTTTAATGGAGGTGGTTAGCAGTCTGTTCTCACTGAACACCGCAGAGCCATTCAATTAAATTACCATTCAACTCCGTATTTGCATAGACAGATGACTGCTGAGACCTGAGGGAAACCACTACGAACTCCCTAGCCTGCCAGTCCTGAGGCTGCTGTAGCAAGGACATTGCTCTATCCCAGGAATGGGTTTCTGCAGTACTTATATTCCCTAGTCACCAAGGTGACCGCACGAACAGAGAGATTGTAAAAATCACTGCAGTTCCCAGTGAGTAACTCCACCACAGCGAGAGCTCTCTGAACATCAGCTGTATCAGCTGCACGAAAACTTAGTCAGGTAACCCTTGAGAGACAGACACTTCAGCGGCGTACGCTGTGTGACCACAGCAGGCACTTCGGCCCACAGCTGCAGGGAGAGGGCAGGAGCGAGCCATCGGAGAGGCCTCCCGCATCCTGCTGGACTCCCAAGGCTTCTCCAAGGGCCCTCCACCTCTCCTCTTCCCTCTTCTTCCCGCTCCACAGCCAGATTTCAGCTTCACCTTAACTTCCAGAAGATACAAGGATCTGAGAAGTGCTTTATAATGGAAACATAAAGGCAAACATACCTGTTGGCACTGCTACACTTTCCTAAGCCTTTATTTCTGTGAAAAAAATCTACTCTGCTGATTAACCTACCGTGACCAAGTTAGCTTATCCTCCAGCATTTGGTGTTATTGCACATGCAGGAATAGCTAGTAATGGTAACGAAAACCGTCTCTGCTTCATAGGCCAAGCAGTAAATAGAGGGCCATACACAGTTCTTGGACACTGTGCATAGCAAAATAATATAATAAACCTCCTAGCATGGAACTTCCTCAATGGCGACACTGTGATTTGCATTAATCTAAGAAACTCCTAGGTGCAGAAAGTGGTTTGAAAAAGACCTGCCTGGAAAAGCTCCTTTCCTGGGTTTGTTCATCTGGATTCAACAAAGGACACACAAGTCTCAGATTTAGACCCTTGCAGGATGCAGCTACTCTCAAGAAGTTGCGCAGAGCCCTCCCCATTTCCTTCTGTCTGTCCATGAACCTTGTACACACCCATGATGGATTCAGAGTGGTTTTCTCTTTAAAACCAGCCACCTCCTTGCAGCTAATCTTTAAAAACTGCCTCCCCTGCAGCTCTAACTGTAGCATTTGAGTAAGCACCAACCAAGGCCATTATTTTTTTTTTTTTAAACAAAGGATTTTTTTATTGCATAAATAGAGGCTTAGATATTTTGCTGTACGTATAAAAAGTTGAGATACAGTTTCAGTCAATGTTACTCTTCAGGGTTTTATTCCTTTGACATATCCTTCATCTACAGGAAGGCTTCTTCATTCTCCCAGGAAAGGAATCCAATCCAAGCTTCCAAGTGTCAGAAAATCTGCACAGTGGGGAAACAGCAATGAGAACAGCAGGCATGATACGCTGGCAGCACATGGGCTAAATCTGCCTGCCCACGTGGTACGGTGCAACCAGAGCTACTCACAGCTCTGTGGTGCTGACACTGGAGAACATTTTTAGGGTAGGAGAATTCACCCCTTCTTGCAATCCCGTTATAGAAAGACATGGCTGACAGTCCTAGAGATGGCAGAATTTAGGAAGAGCTGGGCCTCTGGTGGGCAACACTGGGTGACTGGACAACTAGGGTATTTTCTGCCAAATCAGAGATGCTTTAATGCCAGTCGTTCAACAAGGTCAACATCTCATGCCCAGACCCAGAGGCCTTGTGGGATGAGCTCATCACCCTGGTGCAGCAATCTCTTGGGCTATGGGCTCTGCCATGCAGAACTCCCTGGGACCCACCACTGCACACACAGCACAGTATGGTCTGCTCGTTAGAAGTAGCCAGCTCGCTCACTTGCAGGGCAGCCCGTCTCTCATTTGTTCAGCAATAGAACTCCATATAACTTACTCTGACTTATTCTGCACAAATGGAAAGAAGTGTTCTCACCGCTTTTTCCAGTGGCTAACGAAAGTGATTTAAAATAAAAGTCTTAAATGGCACAAGTCTGCCCAGAGATAAGTCCTCAATCTGATGGAAACAGGAGACTGAAAAACATCTTTGTTTTTTGTTGTTTTTTTCTATACAGATGAACGACTTCCTTCCCACAGTTATTTTCAGGGCCTCATTTCTAGTCACAATTTGCAATCCTTGTTGCATTAAATAAAAGTGAGATAGGTTTGAAATAAAAAAACTAGTAAACATTTCTAAAAATTGAAACTCTTCAATAGGTGAGGTGATGACCTCAAAAGAGGAAAGTAAGTTTTGTAGTTTAATAAAGAGTAACATTACATCAAACTCCCACTGATCTTACAAAGGGCAGGCACAAATAGAATCTCCATTTTGCTGCAAAACAGAGAGATGTGAAATGAATTGATACAAAAATCACATACCAAACAAGTCAGGGAATATAATCTTACCACTAGGCAGTACTCATTTTGCTAACTGGACTTGATCCAACCTTTACACAGCAGAACTTCCTGTGCAATTGGCTGGGTGTAAAAATTCAGGAAGATTAAGAGCAGAGAAGGAAGGCTGTGCTAAGATCTCCTAAATCACAAGCCATGGCTGCCAAATTCTGTGGTGATAACTGCAATTCCTACAAAGAATGGGCATGATACAGGTGTGCAAATATGCTGAAACATCCCAGGAGACACAATATTACAAGAACTGGTGATAGTTCTAATTGCACAATCCAAATTTATCCAAGCCAAAACATAATGGGATTAATATGTCAATGCCATTATCAAACATCAGGATGTTGAATAAATTCTATACCTGAGAGGCTCTTCAATCATCCTTCTCTGCTTCTCTTTTCAGTTTCTCTTCACGTTCCCTCTTCAGTTTTTCTTCAATTTTTTTGCTCTTGTACATCTTTACTCCAGCAAACGCTAAGCAAAGAATCAATGTTTTAGCTGCCAAAATGTACATCAGCAATGGGAAATTCTCCAAAGCCTGAAACGCAAAATAATCTATTTAGGCAGTTACTGGAACACTTGGACAATTAACAAATGAATCTACAGGGATGCTATACAGCTTCCTCCAGCAACAGCATTATTCAAAGCAATGGTAATGCTCCGCTGTTCAAGCGTTTTTTCTGTAGGAAACTAAAAACCTATGCAGATTAACATCTAGGGAAAAGGACAAAACCAAGTTCACTTCACTCAAGTTTGTATATGAAGCCCCTTTGAACAGGTCTTTATTGCTTTTGCTTGCTTTACAGCAAAAGGAATATTGGCACAATATGGAGCTGAAAAACGGGAAGAACTTAACATCTTAGGATAATTGTAAAAGTGTAAACATTTCTGAACAATTCTCACATAAGCAATGGATCTGTGCATATTAGCTATCAAATGTGATCCCCAAAGACAGTCTTGTGCTCCTAGAAATTTTAACCTATGGTAGTCTTGCAATTAACTTGCTCAGATCTGGAAGGTATAGATAAATGCCTATAAACCAGAAGAAAAGTAAAAAACACACTGCCTCTAATGATTCAGTTTCAGGAGTTTTTAATGCCTGGAACCACTGAAATTGCACAACATACTTCAGTGTTATAAAAGCATGCTACATGGAGTGGAAAATAAAATGCAAATTAGTAACACTGTGAACTCGGAATACAAATATAATGAGTGGCACAGGCACTCAGCGAAAGACGTCAGTTCCAGAAGGACAGCGAAGGTACATGAACTTCCCAGACCACTGTTTCAAAGAGCCATCTGGCCAGCAGGATCGGCCTGGTCTTTCAGTGATGCACCGTAGGTTCACAGTGCCAGCTCCTCTTGAGCAAGCCTCCCAGTACCCCCCCGTACCTTTATCAGGCCTTCTAGCACCTCATAAAGCTATTTGGCGACTGTCAAACTACTGAATTTAGGAAAAGCCTTGTACCCATACACCATTACTGTGTCCCCTTAAAGTCCACAAATCAGAGGCTCAGCTGGGGTCTTTTAGAATGCTGACCTCTACAAGCTGGCCATTACCTTTGACATCAGGCTACTCTCCTCTTAACTTTGCAAAAAAACATAATTGTCTGTCAATCTCCCCACATACCAAAAGTGGCAATCTCTTTAAACCACAGCTCTGCAACACCAGAAAGGTAAAGCCAAGGCTTGGGGTTAGCATTGCTTTCTTGATAAATAGTTTATTTTTACATTTAAAATTGTTAATCCATAAGGTACTTGCTCAAACATTTCTGTGCCCTGCACATGTACCCTGCAGAGTGTTTATGGACCCAGTACACTAGAAGACATACTGGAGAAAACATCCTCCAGTAACGACAGGAGCTGAGGGAAGAGCAGCCAGAGAAAAGCATGGAAAGAGGAAAGCCAGGAGAAGCAGAGGCGAGCAAAGCAGAAACCACCTTTAAACAGAGGACCCACCCAACCACATCTTACATGCATCTGCTTGAAAGAGCAGAAATTCACTGCTTTATGAATGTGGAACATCCTCACCTTCCAGTTAAATGCCACCATCTTGGCTGTGTGATGATATCGTCCGTCCCGCAGCAGGCTGCGTCCAGTACTGACAAGCGTCACACTTCTAAAGGTACAGACCAGGGCAGAAGCATCTTGAAGAAATGGAAATTAAGAAAGAATAAGCCAATCTGTTTTACCCAGTGTGTACACCCCGCACCTCTCTGATAAGCTCATCTGCTGCGCAGCGCCTGGCAGCATATCAGTGCCACAGGGCTCAGGAATGACCTACATGGGCCTTTTTGGAGCTGAGTGACAGGAGCAACGTCTGTGCTGCTGAAGGACAGAGGTTAGACAGGCCCCAGGCAGGTGCCACGCTTGCGCAGAGCAGAGGCTGCGCTTCCACCACACGCAGCACATCCCAGCAGCTGCCCAACCGAAAACCCAACGCTGCTGCCTGCTTTTGAAAGCTTGACACGTGTGCACGTCACACCACTTCACTGATGTTTGAGATGTAGCGGACAGAAGAGCACCCAGAAGAGCTGTCTTGTGGTTTTTTTTAAGCTCATCTGCCCTGTTCTGAGCCTGAATACCAAATGAACCCTGGTATCTAATATCATTTACCAGTTCTCTCTGATTTACTAATAAATTAAATTCCCCATGCAGCCCATAATAACACAGAAGCAAGACAATCACTTGCTGCATCCCTTGAGTGGTCAACGTGTGTTTCAGAGCTGAACTCTGGGCCTGAGAAATGCCCGAGGGGATGCTGAAGGCTGCAGCATACAGCCACAATACTGCCTTCCGGTCTCTGCTTGCTGCTCCACCAGCACTGACACGATTTCAGCTGCTGGATTTCAAATTAAGGACATTTCCCTGCCTGACCTCCTCGAGGTGTCTCCTGTATGTGCAACAGCAGAGTCTCTGTCAAAAAGCAGGAGGAAGCCCTACAGCTTAGCACAAACCTTCACCCACAGCTGAGCTGAATAAATCACCACCACGCCACAATATCTGCTGTTGACCTTTCTTCAGCAACAGGGAGTCAAGTAAATGTTCTTTTTGCCTTTATTACTCCAGCTAGGGTTTCCTCTCCTCTTGCCCCAGCTGCAAAATCCTCACCCTGCAGAGACCACCCCTGAAATGTCTCCACAGAGAGACAACACTGGAGATCTCTGTTACCAAGATCAAAATACACCGAAGCAGTGGCATGGCCAACTCTTTTGTCATTCAGTATTTACTTGCACTGATCCTACCGTTGTGCAGCTTCCTTCTCCTGCTGATAAAATGTCAGGGCAGCTGTGAGCTAATGAGTCAGTAGTGTCACACCTCCAAAAAAAAAAAAAAGGCATTTTAACTTCTGATGTTTCCCCCAGAATTTCAGCAACCATCAATATTTGAAGTGCCCTGCCAGATGGTTACAGCAAAAATTCCCTATCAGAGCAGAATCTGGTTCTCAGTACACAGTTCAGATGGCTACAGGCTTCTCCCTAAAACCCAAGTTACTTGGGTTGTGTAACCCAAGTTACACAAGCCTGGCCCGATCTGAAGGGACTGCACTGCCCAACTGGGGTGTCCTCATCTCAAAATTCTGACTTGGGTGGGGGCTTCATCAGACACACTCTTCACTGTTCTCATAAATTGCTGTAAATTCTGTGCTTCAGTCAGAATCAATTTGCAACACGTTGTAAAAAGGCAAGAATTCAGCCATTCACAGACAGGCTAGCATCTGGCATATGATGCTGAAAATCACTAAAAGTGATTTTTTATGTACCTAAAAAGTTTCAGACTCAGCAAACGTTATGTGAGCCCATCTGTGGGGTCTAATTGCAGGGTACTATCCCACCAGCAAGAAGCAGCGCACAATGTGTATCACAGTGTGCATTCCTGTGAATGTTCTTGGTTGTGAGGCGATTATTTAAGTATTCAGCGCAACACTTCTGTAAGATTTCCGCCGTGCTGAGACATGAGCCTGAATCTGCCTGAATTATGTGTCCACCAGGAGTAGCTGCACTGAAGTCACAAAGGACGGGAAGTAAAGAAATTCTCCCTTTGCTCTGAAGAGTGGTGTTTTGATCCAAAATGCTTCCTGTGAGAGCAGACACTGCTGATGGTCTGTCCTCACAGTGCCTTCTGCGGCTGGAACTGAGCAGAGAAGCCACCACTCTCTCCATGTTGCATTCCCACATCCTGTGACACCAGCCTCTGGTGGTCAAGCACTTCTCCCCATTTCACCTCTTGACTCTTCCAGTCTTCATTTTTTGATCCAGACCTTATTAAATACAGCTGAAAGCCCAGGACAGGAAAAAAAAAAAAAATGGATGGAGCTGGGGCACAGGGCAGGGAGAAGCATGTGGGAAAAGGAGAGAAAAAGGCAGAATTCATTTCACATTGGAAAAAAACAATTTGTTAGCACTGAGGTCATCAATTCAAAAGCAAAAAAGCTCAGACACTGTACTTTCAAGGTTGTGATATCTTAAAAGCATGCAGGCAAATAAACAGCTGAAGTTTCATGTTTGCCTTTTCAGAGGCAGATAAGGCACAGATAGGAGTTCAGAACACATCCACAGTCAGGCATTGTTCGTTCCCCAGGAAAACATAAGCTCCCTTAACAAACACAGCGCTACTAGGAATGGAGACTGGGCCCCACAGAAGGTCACTATTACCTTCACTCACAAGCAAGGCAGTCTTGTCTCGACCTACGTGAAAAAGAAACAGGAGTGCTAGGCTCTGCCTCAAGCCCTGCCAGAGACTCTTGTGAGACTCTCCAAAACATAACCATCACATACTCGTACATTCCTATGCAGAGTAGGGATAAAATGACATCACTCTCACACCTATCAGTTGCCTTCTTCACTGTGACTGCACCTCACAATCACTAGTTTATTTACACTCAGACCTCTCTGTGAAGCAGATCAAACTACTGCAGATGGGAAAGGTAAGAGAGGGTCTGCCCGCACTGCACACCTCAGTGCTGTACTAGCAATCCTCAGTTAGTTCCAAGTGCTGTGAAGTCTTCTGGGTGCAGGCAGAGAGTGTCACCAACACAGCCCTAGAGGCTCGTGTCCTCAGCACAGCTAAAGAGCCCTCCGGGAGGGCTGCACCAAGTCCCAGAGCTAGACTTTAGCTGATATCAGCCCCAGCATCTCTGCACAACGCTGTGTTGTGTAACACAGACCACCCCAAACAGACTAAGGAGTTGGGCTCCAGTCAGATGGGAAGTCTGTGGTGGAGCACAGAATTGAATCCAGGTCTCTCAGCCACTGAATTACAGCTCCAGTCCACCACAGCAACCACATCACAGCCCAGTCACTCACACCATTGTTTGTTTCTGCAGCAGCGGAGTATCAACCAGCCTGTGTGCACCAGAAAACATCTACACAGGCCTCTGGGTACTCAACAAACCCACTTGAGTTGTCTTGGCTGAACATCTCATGCAGCCTGACAATAATTCCATCTACTCAACAAAATGGGACTTGAGATATTCTTTTGTCTACTGGGGATTTCGAAGCAACATCATTTTATCCACTTTGTGAAAAGCTACAAAAGTCACCAGCCACAAGGCCTTGGAAGGCAGAGAGCTACTACGGTTATTTGACCGCATTTAAAATGGAGTGATGGCTGAGTATGTCCTGATCTAGAAAAGGGGTTTCACTCCAATTGTCTCTTGTTGCTGCTTTCTTTAATACATATGTTTCAGTAAGCAAAACGCATGCTTCCCACATGGACAGTCACTGGAGGACCCACCACTACACGTGACCTGCTGCATCATGCATCAGGACAGGATCAAGCCTTCTCAAAAAAAAAAAAAAAAAAGCCTACTGGATCATGGGAAAACATAGTAATATGGCATAGCCCAAAGGCTGCAGAGAAATACAGCAGAAGCAACTGTGAGCCACAGCTGGTGCCCTAAGAATCCAACACAAAACACTGCCACAAGATGCAGCAGTTATATTAAGTCAGAAGCGCTCAGACCTGTGCACATTTAGAGCCCCTCTGTGTAGGTAGGTCAAGATACCACTCCATAAAAAGACCTGGGTAATCACTCAGTTTATACTAGTGTCACTGATAAAGAAATTCCTAAACTAACACCAACTCAAGGAACATCAAAAACATAAAGCCATATAAGATATTTATACCTGAAGAAGCAGAAATGAAAATTTTAGTGATTCTTCTGGCAGCTCCTCACATGCTCCAAACTCTGGGGAAATAAGAACAGAGCAGATGGGATGTATCAATCATGGCACCTGGATTCAAATCCAATCCAATCAAAACCAAAAATGTCAGTGGCACATCAGACTGGGTCATTTCAGCCATGTCCCAGGGTCCTTACGTGCTGCAGGCCCTCACTCGCTGCCACCACCTTGCCCTAGGAGGGTCTGCCGGGCTGGCAGCCTCCCCTGCCCCCCAGCTCTGCCCTCTCACCCGTCCTGCTCCCTGCAGCACCAGTGCCCGGCACAGCCAGCAACCCACACATGCACTTGAGGAAACCATTTATTTTCAACAAATGTTAACTTCAGATCCCTCTTTCTTACTTATTTGCTTCAGTTTTGTTCAAGAAAGCAGCAAAACTCGCAGCAAAGCACGCTT